>NC_141024.2:7490000-7522500 GCF_052040795.2 Danio rerio
ATTTGGAGATGTCTTTAATTCATCATATTTAGAGATATTTACAAATATATTTGAAGATATCTCTAATTAATTTACTAATAGTCGAATTACAGTTGTAGATATCTTGAATTGGATTTTTGACGAGTCAAAACTCAGAGATATCTGCAAATATTTTTCAATGGAAGTCAATGGAGGAATATGACTAGTCATAATATATTTGCAGATATCTCCAATCTGATTTCGTACTAGTACAATTGTAATTGCAGATATCTCTAATTGTCATTCTGACAAGTCGAATTATAATAATGACTTGTCAAAATATATAATTATATCTCTAAATATATTTATGGATAGTCAGAACAAGGTTTAAATGTTAAAACGGCTTGCCATACGCTCTCTCACTCAGCAGCACAGTGGAGATTTCTCTAGTTATATCGTTTCATCAGTCGTTTGTTATGCAGTGACATGCAGTCAAATATTTCGCCAAACAGTCCTTAGGGATGCGGGGACACGCAGTCAGATATTTTACCGAACAGATCCGCCACTTTTGGCGCTCATAAACAATCAAAGTTCTCGTGCTGCAGGAATGAGGAGGTCTGCTGAAGGCGCGCAGCTGGCGTGCTGTGAGGAGTTTGCGTCTTTAATAAACTAAGGCAGTTTGCGATCACTGAACAGTAAGAATGATTAATAAATCCATATGAAACAGTCCCTTAAAAGTCACGTCTCGCTTTCGGTTTCGGGCTTTGGCGCGTTTCGCGCTCACACACAAGCGTACCGCGCCAAAGCCCAAGTGTACCGCGCTCAGGCACACCTCTTCCAACCGGGCCAGGGCCGGCCAAGTGAACCGTGCTTGAGCCCGATTCAGCGCACTCACACTTCTCAAACGATCCGGGAAACGGGCCTGGGCACGGTACGGATGGCATAGTGTGAGTAGGCCCTAAAAACCCAACATAAATGGCTAATAGCCCTGACCTAAATTACTAATTACTGACAGCCCCTTCCTGAATGACTTAATACCCACCCTAAATGGCTAATAGCCCTGCCTAAATTACTGATAGCCCCTCCCTGTATGACTCATAGCCCTGGCCTAACTTACTGATAGCCCCTCCCTGAATGACTAAAAACCCACCCTAAATGGCTAATAGCCCTGCCTAAATTACTGATAGCCCCTCCCTGAATGACTCAAAGCCCTGGCCTAAATTACTGATAGCCCCTCCCTGAATGACTCAAAGCCCTGGCCTAAATTACTGATAGCCCCTCCCTGAATGACTATGCTCCGGCCTAAATTACTGATAGCCCCACCCTAAATGACTAATAGCCCACCCTAAGTTACTGATAGCCCCTCCCTAAACAACTTAAGAGCAATGCCCTAAATTACTAATAGCCCCATCCTAAATGGCTAATAGTCCCACCCTAAATGGCTAATAGCCCCGCCTAAATTACTGATCGCCCCTCCCTGAATGACTAATAGCCCACCCTAAATGGCTAATAGCCCTGCCTAAATTACTAATAGTACCACTCTAAAGGACTAATAGCCCACTTTAAATGGTTAACATCCCCAACCTAAATTACTGATATCCCCACCCTGAATGACTAATAGCCCCGGCCTAAATTACTAATGGCCCCACCGTAAATGACTTATAGCCCCGCCCTAAGTCATTGATAGCTCCACCCTAAATTACTGATAGCCCCACCCTAAATGATTAATAGCCCACCCTAAATAACTAATTGTACCGCCCTAAAAGCACTCCACATAAGCCAAAAATACATGTGAGCCAAAAATGCATTGGGTCAAAATTATCGAATTTTTTTTTTTTTTTTTTTTTTTTTTTTTGTATGCTAAAAAGCATTTGAATAGTAAAGCGCATGTTCCATGAAGTTATTTTGTCACAGTGGTGCAAACAACCCCCCCAATACCAGAATAACCCAGTTCAACTTGATTATTGATGTGACTTTTGAATTTGTCCATAGAGCCACAGAAGTGTGTTTGTGTGTGTGTGTGTGTGTGTGTGTGTGTGTGTGTGTGTGCTTCAGGCAGCTCTGGTCACAGCTTGTGTAATTAAATTGAGAAACATATCTTTGTGGTGCATTCTGGGAATTGGTGAACCACAGTGCAGATCGCATCAGACTACAAACGGTTATAAAGATGTGCTCTTTTGTCCTCGGTGAGCTCTGCACATTTAGCTGGTAATTAAATAGCCAGTGAATGTGAACTGGACGATGAGAGAATTATGCAAATGTAATATTTCTATCTTTACTGTGGCCCCGACAGGATCTGGACACTTGCGTCACACTTACAAATGTGCAAATGTCATTTCTGTGACAAAATGTCAAGCCATGAAGCACTTACTTTAAAAAACACATGCATGCTTTCTTTTTTTTCCAAGCAAAGCTTTTCACACACACAGTTTATTTTTACATTTTAATATATATTTTTTATCCAGTTTCCACTATTTTTATTTGATTATTTATTTGTATATTTATTTTTTTATATTTAATTTTAGCAATCTATTCAGCTATAACTGTGTGTCTATTAAGTATCTATTAAGTAATGTGTCTATCTAATTGTTGTATATAATGATGAAAATTCTATAGTATATAATAATTTTAGTCTTATCAATTGTTTTAAACATTTAAATGTATAAATATTTTTTCTAAACATTTATTTTGATTAAATTTCATCCGTCCAATTATTTATTTCTTTATCTATATAACTGCATTTTCTTGTTGTGTATAATAATAATAATAATAATAATAATAATAATAATAATAATAATAATAATAATAATAATAATAATAAAAATATCTATTGATATTTATTTTTTATCTTCAAAAATATAAATACACTAAATAATTAATTATTAAATAAAATAATTCATTTATTTATTTTGTTTATTTAGTAGTTAGTTAGTTTGTTAGTTAGTTAGTTTGTTTATTAATTTATTTGTTTATTTATTATCATTTAAAAAAAAATGTTTGTTTAAACCATTTCGCTTAAATGTCCAACACGATTTCTGTTTGTTTGTTTATTATTTTTTTATTAAATTTAATTATTTTTATCTATTAAACTGTTTATTTATTTATTTGTTTGTTTATTTATTTATTTTTATAATTATATCTATCTAAATATGTAGTTACAATATTTATCTAATTGTCTATCTGTCTAATTGTTTTATACAATAATAAAAAAAACAATAGTACAGTAGATATATTTTTCTCCGTCTTTTCATTCATTCATTCCCTTTTTAAAAAATAAACATACTATATAATATAGTACTGAACATGCTTTATTATTCTGCTTGGTTTGATATTGATCTTTTTTAGTAAGTGCAGATGAAGTGTTGACATATTGTGTGTCCTGTCCTACACACTGAATCCTCAGATGATGAACTGATACAGTCATTGGCTCATGTAAACACAGTGTAGAGAGTCATGAATGCAGATGCGGCGCAGGATTAATGAGGATCTGAACTCGTCTCTAAAAGAGTCAAAGGTGAAGCTTTGGAGGATTTAATGAGCTCCTGTGACATTTGATAAATAATGCAGCGTTTTTAAAGCCTCCGCTGCTCTTGATGAACATGTGCAACTGTAAATGCTGCTGACCACTCGCTTTCATGAGCTCTTTTTAACACTGCAGTCCCATTATAAAAATGACTTATTTAGAGCAGTCTACAGTCACACTTTACCACGTCTGTTCAAGTGTGGGCTTTAAGACATCTGAGATTTATCTGTCGAGCCAAACTGTTCACAAAAGTGTTTTAGTTTATTTAGGTTTTTAATTTATTAATGAAAGAAAAAGTATGTATTTATTCAACATCTATTTAAGTGTGTGTGTGTGTGTGTATACACACACACACACACACACACACACACACACACACACACACACACACACACACACACACACACATATATATATATATTTATATATACATATATATTTATTTATTTATTTATATTTTATTTATATTTTTATTTATTTCTAATTTTATTTATATTTTTATTTATTTATATATTTTTTATATTTTTTATTTTATTTATATTTTTGTACTTTATTATTTTTTTTATTTATTAAAGTTTAAAAATTTTATCTATTCAGCTATCATATAACCTTGTATCTATCTACATATTTATTTTAAATAGTTATCTGTCTAATTGTTTTATATAATAATTTTATCAGTAGTATGTATTTTTTTCTTTCTCCATTATTTATGTATTTATTTATTATTTATTTAATATTTATTGTGTATTATAATATTATACATACAATACATTATAAATAAATACAATTAATTAATTATTTTTTATTTAATAACAACAACAATAACAACAATAACAGCAATAATAATAATAATAATAATAATAATAATAATAATAATAATAATAAAGATTAATAATATTAATTGTACAAATCATTTATTTTATTACAAATAATTTAATTATGTAATGAATAATAATATTGAAATTAATAATTATTATTTAACAACTAACAATTAATTTTATTATTAGTAAATACAATTGTTTATTTAACCATATTATAATTATTACTATTAAATTATTACAATATGTTATATCAATAAACATTTTTATTACATTATTAATCAAAACTAAAATATGTATATATTAATTTTAGATATTTTTCAAAAAAAAAATAATTCATCCAATCTATGTATAAATCTATCGTTGTAATTTAAACATATTCATTATTATATATCCAAAATGAGTAACTTATTGATTTAGCAGAATACATGCTTTTTA
Organism: Danio rerio; assembly: GCF_052040795.2. Taxonomy (NCBI): domain Eukaryota; kingdom Metazoa; phylum Chordata; class Actinopteri; order Cypriniformes; family Danionidae; genus Danio; species Danio rerio. Next base: position 7,494,738 of record NC_141024.2, read on the forward strand.
ATTTGCATTTTTGTTCGTGTGTTTGAATAATAGACGTGTTACTTATTTTTTTCTATTTACTTTGATCATTATGTGTGCATCTTTCATTTATTTTATTCATTCGTTTTCCTTCGTCTTAGTTCCTTATTTATCCGGGGTTGCCACAGCAGAACTGTGCCACCAACTATTCTGGCATATGTTTTACGCAGCGCATGCCCTTTCAGCCGCAACCCAGTACACACCCATACACGCTCACATTTACACAGACTTATACACTCCGACCAATTTGCTTAATCCAATTTACTTATAGCGCATGTGTTTGGACTGTGGGGGAAACGGGAGGAAACCAACACGGGAAGAACATGCAAACTCCATACAGAAATGCCGGCACTCAAACCAGCGACCTTCTTGCTGTGAGGCATTGGTGCTAACCACTGAGCCACCGTGCCACCTGTACTTATTTATTTGACTCATTTAAATGATTATTATATTAACATTTAACTATAAATCACCAAGTTCTATTAAATAACAAACACATTTTCCTCCGCCCGTTCCTTTCACTCCTCCGTCTGTTCAAACAAAGCCATTATATACAAAATCTCCAACGTTTTTCACCGTGTAGTCTCTCCCCCTCCACCACTCCTGCACCTGCGCTCTTATTTCCAGCATGTCTTGTCCGTGGGGGTTTGTGGCGCTTTTCTGGCTTGTGTTTTGTGTTGCGCTCAGGAATACGAGCAGAAAAGTGGGTTGTCTTGCTTTAATGGTGCCCCGTTTGGCCTGAACAGATGCGAGGCCTATTTTCCCATGATGCTCCATTGCAGATGAGACTCGAAATCATGAAGACACACAAACACTGACACACATTACAGCAGAATACTTACTCTCTGCCCTTCACGTCAATACTCTTTGCTTTCTTCAAACATGTGCTCCTTATAAATAAGAAGTGGGTTTCTCTTTGCTGTTTGCAGTTATTGTGCTTCGTCTATCCATTGGCTTTAGATTTTAGCTTACTTTAGGCACGTGGAGTTGAAAGTATCATTGTTTTTAGTGTGAGGAACTCCTTAAGCTCCTAACAAAGCTTTTTTGATAATTAATAAATATAAAAATAAAGATAAATAGATGTATGTCTCATTTAAAAAATGTAATTAAATGACGATGATGATGTTTATTATTTATTTCTTAATTTTTTTTACCAGCTTAGTCCCTTTATTAATCTGGGGTCGCCACAGCGGAATGAACCGCCAACTTATCCATATGTTTTCAGCTGCAACCCATCACAAGGAAACACCAAAACACTCTCATTCACACACATACACTACACACAATTTAGTTTATTCAATTCACCTATAGCGCATGTGTTTGGACTTTGGGGGAAACCGGAGCACCCGGAGGAGAACATGCAAACTCCATACAGAAATGCCAACTGACCCAGCTGGGGCTCAAACCAGCGACCTTTTTGCTGTGAGGCGACATCGCTTTTTTTATTATTATTATTCATTCATTTATTCATTTTCTTGTCGGCTTAGTCTCTTCATTAATCTGGGGGTGCCACAGTGGAATGAACTGCCAACTTATCCAGCACTTTTTTACGCAGCGGATACCCTTCCAGCTGCAACCCATCTCTGGGAAACATCCACACACACACAGACACTAATACACTACTGGCAATTTAGCCTTCCCAATTCACCTGTACCGCATGTCTTTGGACTGTGGGGGAAACCAGAGCACCCTAGGAAACCCACACGAACACAGGAGAACATGCAAACCTTCTTGCTGTGAAGCGACAGCAATTCATTATTATTATTATTATTATTATTATTAATATTATTACATATTTTGTAATGTAATTTTATCTAAATTGTATATAGTGTTTTTATGATAAGTGTGTTTGTGTGTGTTTTTTCATTTATTTATTATTTTATAAACATTTTATTTATTTTATTAAATCAACTGCATTTAATTACATATTAATTGCCAATATATTATTTATTAATGGAATGAAATAAGTAAATAATTCTTCAATTAAACTATTACTAAATTATATACATTTATTTTAAATAGCATTATTCAATTATTAAGGTATAATATATAAATTACTTTTTTACTACAATTAATAAATAATAATAATAATAATAATAGTAACAATAATAGTAATAATAATAATAATAATAATAATAATAATAATAATAATAATAATAATAATGATAATAATAATAATAATAATAATAATAATAATAATAATGATAATAATAATAATAATAATAATAATAATAATAATAAAATAATTTTAATAAGTATCATAACAACAATAAAAAAATAAAAATATATAGTAATAACGATAATATTAATAATAAATATAACTTATTATTGTTATTATTAATTATTATTATCATTATTATTATTAATAATAACAGTACTAAAATTATTACTTTTAACAACAACAACAACAACAACAACAACAATAATGGTAATAATATTATTACTTTTATTATTAATAAAAGTAATAATAATAATAATAATAATAATAATAATAATAATAACAACAATAACAACAACAATAATAATAATAATAATAATAATAATACAATTTATAATGTTATTACTGTTTTTAATTATTATTATTATTATTATTATTAATATTTTATTTTATTTATATATCATATTAATTTTATATATTAAATAAATAATTATATATTTACATTTGTTTGTTAATTCAATTACATTAAATAAATTACTCAGCATTATTTTAAACGTGATGGTTGGTTGTATTATTGTTTATGAAAATATTGTAATCCAGAACTAAAAATACAAACATAAAGCCTTAAAATACATGAGCTAAATCTCACAAATGCTGTAATTAAATGCTATTAGGAGTGCACTGTTGTTCAGATTTTGCTTAATTACAAATAAAACATGCTGTAAATTCATGCTTCCAGCTGAGTTTAGTGAGTTGTTATGTGCTGGATCTTCTTCTTTTGTGTGCTCCAGCCGTTTGGAGTTTTCCTGCACCTCTGCTCCAGATGCTGACAGCGGTAAAGTGTGGCAGGACGTCCCGGCGAGAGGAGGCGCTCAGTGTTAATGATGATTAATGAGGAGAGGAGAAAGGCTTCTGCTCCTGGAGCTCTGAGCCTCCGCTCTCCACTCTTTTAAATGTCTGACAAACAGAGCATATGAATTACAGAGACGGCACACAAAAACTGCTTTTACCGCACCGATGCAGGTGTTCTGGGTTTGCAGATGAATTGTGTTTTGATAAAACGTTTTTTTTAATTTGTTTTTTATTTTCGTTTATTTGTTTATTCTGTAAACTACTGATGTTTGTTTCAAATTTAAAACAAAAGAATTTGTATATTTATATTTTTTATATACTCATGTTTATGTATATTTTTATTTAATTATTTATTATAATTTTTTTTTTCATTTTCATTTTATTATTTCATTATTTTATTCACTTATTTTATTTTTTCATTTATTAATTTATATTTTATTTACAATTTAATTCATTTAATTTTGTTATATCATATTTCATTTTTATTTTTTAATTTTAATTTTTTTTTATTTTTTTAATTTTAATGCATCATGTATTTTTGTTTTCTATTCTTATTTTATTTTTTTATTTGTTTTTATTTTATTATTTATATTTTATTATATATATATATATATATATATATATATATATATATATATATATATATATATATATATATATATATATATATATATATATATATATATATATATATATATTCCACGAGCCCTGCCCTCTAATTTCCTCTGAGTGCTCTGATTGGTCAGCTGACTCAGAGCGCTGTGATTGGCCAAATATTTTAAGTATGTGTCAGAGATGTAACATCCCCTTTCATAATCACCAGTTTCATCGACTAAAGCAAATGTAAACACAGGCAAGATTGCAGGTGTTCAGCGTTTCATCAGCAGAGTCAGGAAACATCTGAGGAGGTTCAATCTAGTGCATTTCACATGAAGCTGACAAGCTGCTGCCTGAGTTTGTGTGTCTGTGTGCTGTTTGTGGAATGAGTGATAAGCAGAGAGAGAGCAGACGCCTCCTCCACACCAGCTGCCCAACACTTACAGCTATTACACACACACACACCTCTCCCGTGCAGCTGGAACATACACATATACAATACACACATGTATAGACACAAACTCTGTTGCACACACATCACATAGACACTCAGACTCACACACATATGCTCACAAACAAATTGAACCACATGCACACACACACACACACACACACACACACACACAAACACACACACACACACATACTGTATCTCCAGAAACACACATGCATACACACTCTCTTGCACACATAGACTCATGCAAACATACACACATTAATACTCACAGACACACACATGCATGCATACACTCTCTTTCTCTTGCACACACATACTCAGAGACATATGCAGCCACACAGACACACACACACACACATGCATACATTCTCTCTCTTGCACACGCATGCACATACAGTAGACACACACACACACACAGACAAATGCAAACACACACATATATAACACAAACATGCATACATTTTCTCTCTCACAGTCACACGCGCACACAGACACACTCAAACACACACACACACACACAACACACAACACACACACACATGCACAGCTCCACTAATCAGACTGCTGTGAGTGTCTGCTGGCTCCTGCTGTGGAGAAAAGCTTTTAGTGTTTAGACTCTTCTGACGTGGAAATGGACTCTTGGCAGGGTGACGTGATGCTGGGGTCTTAGTGGCCACTTGGCATGTGGTTGCTATGGCAACAGATTTAACCAAGTAATGCACAGGACAAAAAGCTACATTTAATGTTTTGCCAATTTGCATGAAACCATTATTATGGAGGACGCGCGTACCCAAGATACACGCGGGCAAATGTGAAGATCTGTTGAACATACAGTACATTAGTGATTAATACATTATTGGTACTCTGGAAAGCAAGATTCAGTCATAGCCTTTTTACATGAAATTATCTATGAATTTGCATTAATTGAAGTCTTTATTTACAAATATAGTAATGCTAATTCAAATATAATTAAATAATTACATATTATATTATTATTATTATTATTATTATTATTATTATTATTATTATTATTATTATTATTATTCCTGTTGTTGTATTATTGTTATTATTATTATTATATTGTATTTTATTATTATTATTATTATTATTATTATTATTATTATTATTATTATTATTATTAATATTATATTTTATTATTATTATTATTATTATTATTATTATTATTATTATTATTATTATTATTATATTGTATTATTATTATTATTATTATTATTATTATATTGTATTTTATTATTATTATTATTATTATTATTATTATTATTATTATTATTATTATTATTATTTTAATTATTCTTTTCATTATCATTGTTGTTGTTGTGGTTATTAATATTGCTGTGTATTTAAATCTATTTACAATTAAAATAATACTAATTAAATTATTAAAATGATTGCATTTTTTCTTTTATTATACACACCGTCTGTGGGGATAGATCAATTATTATATTTTTATTATATTTCATGTTCAATTGTTTATTCTTCGTCTGATCAAAGTGCATCTAAACCTATAATGTACATTCAGTCGCAGTACTTATTTTTTTTTTTTTATCTATATGTATATTTTTCATAGACCATTTTGAGGGATGTAAATGCCCCTAATGTATTTCCTGGCCGTTAGGATTTTGCCAAATATGGTGCGATCCTGTATTAACATTCATCTTGATCCTGGAACATCATTTTTGTTCGAAAAAGTAATCCAATTCCCTACCCCTAAACCCAACCATAACTGAATATTATTATCAAAACCAGAGAGGAATGATAGTTAAATAACAATAATTTAGGAGTGAAACCTAAACCCTAAGCCTGAACTTAACATACAGTAACACTCACTAATTCTGATTGGCTGATTGGTTGTTCCAGGATCAACATAATCAATCCAGGAACATGTCCTACTTGTTGATATCAGTTTGGCGTATTACTTCATTTACATTTTTAATTTCCATAGCTTTCAAGAACTCAAGAAGGTCCACATAGTAATAAATAATGCTATGATTGAGTTGCCTCTTGTTATAGTTATGAAATAGTTTGACGAAGTAGACATCACCACATTGAAATGCTTCAAAATACAGTGATATGTAAGGTCAAACGCAGACAGACATGAATCATGAGCGTTTCTCAGATGGCTAACGCTTGGAGCAAATCCATTGGTGTTATTTAACAAATTCATAAAGAATTCATCAGCTCTAATAAGCATAATGTTTCTGTTTCCAGCATGAAGGGGAGTGCTTAATAATGTAGCGTCTCCAGAAGGATCTTGTCAGCATATTAATGTACTGTAATGCAGCTGTTCCAGCGTTGCCATTTAATTGGAGAGCTAGAGATTTCCTGTTGGTGGGCCATTGATTTTTATTTGCATAGTTATTTGTTGATGGATTCGATGCTGGTGGCCCTGTATCGATCAGCCTCAAACAGCGGACTATGAGCGAGGCGTGAGCTTTTACAGTACGCCTTTAAAAAAATGTTAGAGAAGTTATATACTGCCATTATATGTAATTAGAAAAGTTGTAGCTTTGCTCACTATAAAATATAAAATCTCTACAAAAAAAACTTCCAATTTATGTGCATATATTATAACCCAGAGTTCATCAAAATGGCATTAAAAAAACTTGTGAGTAATGCAAATCGATTTGGGTTGGGTTGGTGGGAGAGAAAAACATCCATCAGACGCTGGATTCGAACCGGGTTCATGTTCACCATGCACTTTACGAGCTGCGCCACTTACGCTGCTGTATGTCGCGCTCTTTAGTTATGTTGTCTCTGTCAATGAAACGGTGATGGGCCGGAATCACTCAATTCGCTAATTCCAACGAGGTACGCTATTTGCATTTAGCCTAAATAGACACTCCAAAATCTGCATTTTCCCCCCTTGCAGACCTGTGCCCATAATGCCCATTGGTTAATCCGGCCCTGTCTGCTGCAACGTTGTGTAAATGTAAACAGCTCCTAACAACAGAAATTTTGCATGCCAACCGGTACCATTTAGCACTTGTTACGTGTTTATGATGTTAAAGTGGGATGCTGTAACATTTAAGTGAGACCGCTGTAATGTGTGCGACAAATCAAGAATGAGGCGAGGATCAGTTACTCTTATTTAAGCTTTTTTTTAATAAATGAGGGGGGGGGGGGGGGGGAATAAACATTTATAATTATTATCTTTAAACAAAAAACAACGAGTGTAAGCCAAATCAAAGAAATTAACAAAACAAAATAATCCTTAAATTTCTAAACTAGGCGTCAAAAAGAAACACAAAATAAAAACCTTAAAAAAGAAAACCTGAAAAAAGATCTTCAGTGTATACGACACTCGAACTAAACTCATTACACTACAAAACTCAAAATACACAGGTGGCAAAACACTCAAAAAAATCTAACAAATCATCAATCGAAACTAAAACAAACCAAACCGGATAAGTCCGTCAAAGCTTAGTTTAGAATCACACAACAACCATCATATTATGTTACATAAAGCCAACAAAGTTCAACAAGCAAACTCGAATTACCCCAGTAACTGAGATAAATCACTAAATAGACGAAGCATTTTCACAAACAAATTGCGTGGAGCACAAAGGGTACGCCGAGGCAGAGCGCACACCACAAACTGTCTGTCAGGGCTTTAAATCCTTGCGGATCGTCCTGGGATTGGTGGAACCGGAGAGCATCATAATGATGATGGACAGAATAATAAACCAATAAGAAACCTAAGGGTTGAGCAAACGGAGAGGAGGGTGAAAAAAAAGACAGAAAGAAAACATTGACACACTGAATAAAGCACATAATCAGTACCTGAGGTGTTCATTGTCATCGTAATATATGCTGTTGTTCTGCTGCAACGTCTCGTAAATGTAAACTACAAATAAACATTTTGCATGTCGACTTTGCAGATGTTAAGGACAAAAACTCCTTTAAGCATAGAAAAGATACTTGTCATTGCATGTCGCATGTAGGACATGATCTCAAGCAGCAAAAAAAAACTACTTGACAGGTTGCAGAATCTTGCTAGCGTGTACAATCAGGTGTATTTAGCAGGGCCTGGATGCTTGACCACAGCACATTTTGGTGTGAATGAAGCACGCTTTGGGTTTTAGCTGACAGTTTTTCCTTGTCCCTCCACATATTCTCCAACCAGAGCTGCAAAGATAAAGGGCTTAAATGGATTAGCAGTCATTACAGTTACAGTAGACGGTAAACGTCAGCGTTTGCAGGCGAGTCACGCTCATGCTCACTGTGTTAGAGATTATGTTGTAGCAGCTGCCGTATCTTTTACAGTGACCTACCAGAGCCTCATTCCTGCGCTTCTTTTACTGTGTTTGTGTTTAGGTTGTGTGTGAAAGCATGTTTCTCACCACAAATGGTATCAGCAGTTCTCACAACGGGGGTTGAAGGATTATTGGATGCAGTTGAGGGATTGTGCTTTGGAGGTTTTGGATAGTTGGATAGTTTGTGTGTGTGTGTGTGTTCTTGTTTTTGTAGTTGCAAGGACACAAAATTATATAATGACATGGGTATGACCCACATATTTTTACACTGTAAAAGATTGGGTTCCACTCTATGGATTTGTGTTAGGACAACATGAATGAGTTGTTAACTTATTTTTACAAATTTAGGTGGATTGAATATAAAGCAATTCGCTTGGACAAAACACTCAAGAATTGTGTTGTTTCAGCTTATTTTATATAAGTAGTTTAAACAAACAGCAAACATACATTTGTTAATCCAGTTGTACTCTGTTAAATTGGTTTAAATGATATACCTTGATTTGTGAGCACCACAATGCACATTCACAGCTCCTTTTTCTTAGGCATGACTGTCCACAAACCAACCGCAAAGAGCTTCTGTTTTTCACCTGTTGCATTGAATAAAACAGGCGTTCTCAATTAATCTGCTTAAGTAGGATGCTTTAGAACAGCTTGAACTATTTGGGACTGTATATAATGTTGGATTTTCCTATATAGACTGTGACAGATTGCAAAATGTGTAAATAAAAGCTGAGAAATTTTGTTTTTCTCCATAATGAGGCCTCTTGTAATACTGTCTTTTGGCGGAAGCCGGCACTGTTAAAAAAAATGTTGGGTTCCACACAATTACTCCATGTTGTCCTAACACAAATTAATTAAGGTTACACTTTAGTTCAGGTCACAATTCATGTTATTAACTACTGGCTCATTACCTGCCTGTTGTTAAATTATGAACTGTTCATTAAAGTATGATTATCTATGTTAAGCTATGTTATCTTATTTCTTTTATAAAACAAAGTAAATAAATAAATAAACAAACTAAATAAACAAACTAAATAAAATTAAATGTAATTAAATTTAATTAAAATAAATTTTTGAACTAACCATTTATTTAATTTGATTCGGGTAAATTCGGATACAGAATAAAACCATAAAAAACCAGTGGTAAATTAAATAAAATTTAAATAAAATACAATAAAATACATTTAAATTAAATCTAAATTAAATTAAATATTTAAACCTACCATTCATAAAATTTGATTCGGGTAAATACCAATGGTAAAATAAAATAAAATAAATTGAAATAAATATATATTTTAATATATAAAATAAGAAGTTTCCTTTGAATTTACTCTTCATTAATTTTTTTTTTTTTTTGGTAATTTCAGATACAAAAATACCAAATCTTTATGAAGGGTCAAGATCAGCACAGCAAAGTATGTAAAGATGAATTTTTAGGAGAGATAAATTGCTTGTGTCTTTAGAAGAGAGAAGCCAGTTAACGCACCATTAACCGGCTGCTTTTCCCAACTATTAGCTTTCAAAGGTGAAACAACTTAATCGAGTCTGTAAAAGGCGGATGATTAAGGTCACTGAATAAAAACGAGTTTAGGAATCATTCTTGCGCACGTGCACAACCTTTATCAAGCAGCAGTGCAGTGATTGAGACAATCTGCAGACCAGCAAATAATCCTGATTGTGTTGCGTTCACACTCGACCGGTGACTGATTTCAGCTTTAATCTGTAATAAAAATAAAAGGCTGCACGCTGTTAGCATTTATCCTGTTAGAGCTCTCATCTTATTATTGCAGAAAAAAAAACAGGAAACACTTGCGCTGATTGGATCTGGGAATTGATGATCGTCTAATTATGCAAAGATCCACTGAGGAATGAATTTGAGAGTCGGGGAGAAAAAAAAAAGATTTGCTTTTTTAAAAGAAACACTTGAGTGCTTTAAAAGCAGCACAAGAGTTCAGTGTTGATGAGAAGCTTTAGATTAATATGTTTAGCGTTGTATTAAATATTCCAAGACTCTTATAATTGACCAAAAGTAACAGTAAAGGCATTAATAATCTCATGTAGGATTTAATTTCAAAATAAATACTATTTTTGGTTTCAACTCATTTTCTTTAATTATACAAGGTTAACTTAATATGTTTAGTCAGTTTGACTAATATACAGGAAGTTCAGATGACTAGAACATTTCATTTGAAGGCAGTAAGATTTTATTAACCTAAATAATTTCCCACATTTAAATATATTTAGAATTTATAGTTATATTACTTTGCGGATGTTTTACAATTTTATTTTAACATGTAACATGTAAATTAAATGTCAATAATTGTGCTATTTGTTATATAAGGAGTTGGGTGACAATGGAGATGAGGGTCCAAACGCACCTTATTAATAGCTTAGACAGGCAGTGGTCAAATAGGAGCAAACAGATACACAAGGGTAGTCCAGAATCATACTTGTGATTGCAGGTGAAAAGTCGGTGCAGGTGACAAACAGCATAAACAATAACAAAAACAGGGATCAAAAACAGTGGAAGAACAAGGCAAGAAAGACATGTTACAGTGAACAAGACTCAAACAGGAGCAAACAGATACATTGGGATAATCCAAAATCGTACTCATGGTCACAGACGAAAAGTCAGTGCAGAAGACAAACAGCACAAACCTGGGATTAAAAACCATGGAAGAACAAGGCAACATGTAGAAATGTTACAGGAAACAAGACTCAGCGATGTGTGTGGGTGTTTGAGAGGAGAATATATAGTCCAGATAGTCAGTCCATAATGAGTTATCAGCTGTGTGTGCGTTATCAGGGGTGATCTAGAACTGGTGTGTGTGTGAGGTGCCTAATGGGAGTTGTAGTTCATATTGTGGCAGAATAGGAGACGGATGATAATGCATGTTTTCCAGCTATCTGCAAAGCCTAGATTGCTGATCGTGACTCTATTATTTGTTTTTAATATATTTTTTATAATTAATTTTAAATAACTATAATAAAAAACTATATAATCTGTCATTATAACTGCATTAAATGCTAGAAACAGCTTACACTTTGACAAAAACATGCAATTTTTAAGCAGAAGAACTGAGATTGTTTTTGGGTCATAGACGAAAGTAAGTTTTCAAGCATCAAAGCTAAATAAGTGTGCTAAAAGAAATGTATTATAAAGTCTGTCATTCACAATAGCAAGTTTATATACCAAATAATAATAATAATCTTGTCAGGCATAATTAGAACAACTATCATTCGATGCTATTTTTCGACACAGCACAGCCCCAAAATACAAAATAATTGTCATTTTCGAAACAAAACTGTCTTATTAACTGACAGTGTGCGAATCTTTTATCTGTTTGCTTTGACAGTCAGGAAAATAATCGTCTGTTTAGGCCATCGCCGAACATATTTCACATAAATGATGATAAACAATAGATAAGACGGAGCTGTTATGAGATAGGTGAGGATTATTTGCATATCGTACAGTGCCAGGGTTTTGACATTTCTGTCAGAGCTCCAACATGCTTTATGGTTTCAGATGAAGAAATAAAAAGATCAAAATCTGTCTCTCCATCTTGCTGTCGTTTCTGGCTAATTAAATTCCACCCATGAGCGCTGCTGTTACGGCGGCTTGACAGGTAACGTTAAAAACGCATAACTCACACAAGCGCTGCATTATTAGGAGCTGCTTTTATGTTGCTTTTATATGCTATACGCTAAAAAATGGACATTAAAATGCCAGTCTTAAAACTAGATTTGCATTTCTAGAAGCTACTCGTTAGTGTTTGCATCTCAGCAGAAGTGTTTAGGAGTTTTTAATAAGTTTTTGATTACTGTGTTTTAAATATGGAAAAATGCGTATAATAGATTATTTTGAGGGATGTAAACAATAACAATGGTCCTGTTGTTTTACATTTGAAATTTCCATAACTTTTAAGAGTCCAAAAAGTTCCTCATATTGATAAGTAATGTTATGATAGCTGTTATAACATCACGTTATGATTGAATCGCCTTTTGTTATAGATATGAAATAGTTTGATAACAAGCAGGAAATGCTCTTGGGCTTTTGACAGGACCATAATGAAATGGTCTATAGTGTTTACTCATTGTTTCTTTTATAGTGTGTTATTAATTGAAAGTATTTATATAACCTTTTCTTTCTGATCAGAATTGTCAGTGAGTTTATATTAATGTAATCGATTAATGTTTTGGAAGTATGTAATACAACAGAAGTTAATTGGGTTGCAAATGTATTTTTAAATGCTATTGAAGTAATATTTCTAAACTTTGTAATCATTTACTGAATCTGGTGGCATTTACACACTGTAAAAAAAACAACTCTTGCTGCCTTAAATTTTTGAGTTGAATCAAATGAACTTTTCTAATCATCTCAACCTAAATCGATCAAACTTACTAAAAATATGAAGTTAAACTTTGTGTAACCTAAAAACAATTTAATTTTAACCTTATTAACCTATTACAATAAGTTAAATCAACATTAAAAATATATATTTGTTGTTGTTTTTTACTGTGCAAGGAATCACAAAGTCAAATGGCTGGTTTATTTTTCAGAGGAATTCACAAGAACAAATTTAGAAGAAAAAATACTGCTATTGTTTTTGTTGTTGGGGTTGTTAATGTTATTATTATTTATTTATTATTTTTTTTACTTTAACACGCATGGTCAAGTTAAAAAAATGATAATAAGAAGATGACGAAGAACAAGACGAAAAACAAGAACAATAGCAATAACAATAATAGTAATAATAATAATAATATTTTAAACCACACTACACTTAAAGCAGAATGGTATTTTTAGGTTTAACTTTTTTTTTGGCTAAATATTACAATCATCACAACTAAAATGCAGGAAACAAACATTTCATAAGATAAACATATTCTAAACGGCTCATAAAATCCCTCAATCAGTACAGGAATAGTTTATAAACCCAAAATAAATCTTGCCAGGCACATTTAGAAAACAATAATTTGATGTCATTAATTAATACTGTAAGTAATTCATATTGTTTTTCAATGTTTTTAGCTCAAGTGTATTGCAATTGTCTTTAGCGTTTCGGTTTTAGAATGATGCTAACATGTTTTAACACAATGTTAGCAAACTTAGCCCATGCTTTAACAGGTTAGCATTTAGGGCATTGCTTTAAAAAAAAAACAACAACAAAAAAAAAACACTTATGCAAGGCGTTTCTAATTGGCAGGATAGTTAATTTAACACTATTCTCTCTTCTGGCTGTCGTCTTCAGTCTCACACAATTTTTTCCTTTTTCTGAAGTCTTGATAACACCATCTTTTATTATTTCAACAAATAAGATTGTTGAAGTATGACTACTTCCACTACTGAGAAACCTGTAAATGTGAAAAAGAGTCCATCATAACCTTGCGATCATGTTTAAAATGGCTGTTGCTTACCTTTTAGCTAGCATGTAGCATTCCACCAATATTTATATGTGCATTTATCTGTATATAAAATCATATTTGATTCTAACACCATAAGGTTTTGGGTACCACTTTATTTTGTTGGTCCATTTGAGTATTAGTAGACTGTCTGCTTAATATCTGTTGATACTGCTCCTTCAACAGACATTTAACTGACTACAAGAAACTTCGCAAGTACATGTCAACTTACACTAACCCTAACCCAACAGTCTACTTATAATCTAATAAGAATTAGTTGCAATGTAACTTAAATTCAACAAACGGCCCATCAAAATAAAGTCTGACCAATCTTTGACATACACTCTAGAATTTCTCCCTTCATTTACAATCACAGACACACACTCACAGAGAAACTTTCCTCACGGCGCACATTTCCTCTAAAGCAACAATTCAGTGTGAAGAACAGGTTTACATTTAACTCAATGCTCGCAGGATTGAATCTGATTTGAGATTGTGGGAATGCGAGCCTGGTATAAACTCTTTAAATTCAATACTGCGTGTGGAAACTTTAGCCGAATACAAAATCTCCGCACGCAAGCTGGTGTGTGTTTTCTTTCAAAGCCAGTTCCTCCATCACTTGTTAATGTGATCTGGGAGAAACACAGCGTGGGACAAATGACATCGGTAGATTTTCGCGCTCGCGTCGGGATGCCTGTGAACGCCGCAGATGTGCTGTGACGGATCATGCATGCAAATAAATAAATAAATAAATAAAAATCCCTCTAGAAGGTCAGATCTGGTGAGAGAGAGGTTGAGTCATTTCTCTGTCTGCTGGTGGAGATGATAATCGCCCCGTGGTGGTGTCAAAATGGCCTGCTGACCCACACACAGAGCCAGTCCCAGGTTTTTCGCTGGCCTCTCAACGTGTCTGAACTGTGTGAGCTGAATGGTGCACTCACACCCCCTATTTGCTTCCAAGTGCACTCCGTGAGGGGTTTGATGAAAGACGAGGGCAAGTGGAGTGAGAATTTGCTCCTCACTGGAGTCTGTAATACACTCATCGTGCACAGAGAACACACACATCTGTTACCTTGCTGCTGAAGAAACAATAACAGGAAACATCGCAGAAGATTCTAATGATGACCACTATTATCAATAAACATTAAAGATGATCCAATTTTATGTCATTAGCATATGATATGATTTGAATATGATATAAAATATATTTGTATTATATTTATAATACCATTTTATTATATTATATTTCATAAGGTTGTAGTGGTTTTAATGTCACCAATAGAAGGTAAAAAATATTACCACTAGCATTGATAGGATATCGATACAGTTGCAATTGTAATTGTTTTATATTTTTAAGTGCTGTTTTAGAGAGAGAACAACGCATTTTTAATAGCTAATTTCTTGTATTTTTGCCATTACGATAGTATGTAGTTCACTAGTTAGCAAGATGCTAATGTTTAACTGATAGTGCCATTCAGTGCCATGTGCAAAGTAGGTTGATTACATAAATTAGGCAAGTCATTGGACAGCAATGGTTTGTTCTTTAGAGAACTGAAAATGTGTATATATGTTTAGCTTGATGCTATCATGTTTTACCACGTTAGTATGTGTTTATATACATAATAGTTTGCTAGTTGTTTGCCAAGATGCTGATATCCAGCTTAAAGTGTGATATAGGGGTAACTAGGCTAATTAAGTAAATTAGGCAAGTCCTTGTAGAGCAGTGGTTTGTTCTTTAGCCATCTGAAAATATGTATAGATGTTTAGCTTGATGCTAGCATGTTTTAACAATGTTAGCATGTCTTTATACACATAATAGTTTACTAGTTAGTTAGCAAGATGCTAATATCCAGCTTAAAGTGTGATATGGGTGTGACTTGGCTGATTAAGTTAGTTCCTTAAACAGCAGTGGTTTGTTCTTTAGCTGATTGAAAACGTGTATAGATGTTTAGCTTGATGCTAGCAGGTTTTAACAATTTTAGCATGCGTTTATATACATAATAGTTTACTAGTTATTCAGCAAAATGCCAATTTCCAGCTTAAAGTGATTTAGGTGTAACTAAGCTGATTAAGTTAATAAGGCAAGTCCTTGGACAGCAGTGATCTTTAGCCAACTGAAAATGTGCATGATTAGCTTGATGCTAGCATGTTATAACAATTTTAGCTTACGTTTATATACACAATAGTTTACTAGTTATTTAGCAAGATGCTAATAACCAGCTTAAAGTGTGATATAGGTGTGACTAGGCTGAATAAGTTAATTAGGCAAGTCCATTGACAGCAGAGGTTTGTTCTTTAGCCAACAGAAAATTTGTATGTTTAGCTTGATGCTACCATGTTTTCCACGTTAGCATGTGTTTATATACATATTAGTTTACTAGTTATTTAGCAAGATGCTAATATCCAGCCTAAAGTGTGATATAGGGGTAACTAGGCTAATTAAGTAAATTAGGCAAGTCCTTGGACAGCATTGGTTTGTTCCTTAACCATCTGAAAATTAGTATATCAGTTTGGCTTGATGCTGGCATGTTTTAACATTGTTAGCATGCGTTTAGCAAAATGCTAACATGTTTTACCATGTTAATAGTGTGGGATAGCACATTGCTTACATACTGTAACATAGCGAGCGTGTTTAACCCCCTGGGGTTGGAAAACGTGGATGGCTTTTGCTTGATTTTTGCATGTTAGCATGTTTATGGCGTACCTATAACATGTTTTATAGCATGTTGTTTTTGGTCCAAGCATGGCTAATGAATGCAAGAATGTTAATAAAATATCAAATGATATAGAAATTAAATGTTTTCTGCTATAGTATATTTTAATTGCCTAATTTAATCAAATGTCATTTGTATTTTTATTAGTAAAGGCTTTTATTATCTGGCAAAGGCATCACAAATGATTGACGTATGCTGTCCCTTGTTGCGAAATAAAATAAAAAGTAATCCTATTGTGTATAACAATAAAAATGTATGAATATAAATTTTTAAATTAGCATATTTTCTGGTTTTGGAAGGAAAATTGTGATATTACCTTTGAGATAAGCTTTTTTTTTTTAAGTTATACAAAGAGGATTGCAATGTTCAAAATGTATTATTGCATTTTTAAAAACTGCTTTTGTGATTAATATAAACATAAACAATGACAACTTGTCAGGGAATGCTAGCGCATGCTTTTTAAAAATACGTTCACCTTAATGTTGATGATAAAAAGGCAGATGAGGTTTGTTTTTAAGGAGAAAAGAAAATAATAAAAAAATGAAAAAATAAAATATGTAGCAATCATTCGCACAAGGTTTAGTTTGAGGACAACAGGGTTTTTCAGAAAAACAAGAGGGGCTGCAGCCTTGAAAACACTACATTTAAGTGCTTTATTAGGAATAAGAGAAATTTGAAAGAGTTGGGAAGGAAAGAGTTTACCCGGTTTACACGGGCTGAGCTTTTTTCTTTATCTCAACATGATCCATTAGCTGAAGAGCTCTGTCTCTGACCCCATCTGTGCACCAGAAATCAATAGACCACCACATGCGCACCTGCTCCTGCACTAAACTAACCTGCAGCTGGTCATTAGTAATGTTTACCAGAACTATCCTGACATCACGAAAACGCTTCCGTTGTTGTCCTCATTATGAATCTGTTTCTGTTTTAGAGTCTCAAGTAAATTTTATGTTATTTGTATAGATTCCAAGCACATCCCTTGCATATTTCTAGCACCAAGTTGCTAGCGAGTCTTAACACGCACTGTTTTAGGATGTTGTTAGCTGGGTTTAGCTTGCTGCTAGCATTTTTCTCTCATGTTTGAATTTAGTCGTATTGTTAGCATATTGTTAACAATTTTTATGCTTGCATAATAGCATGTTTCATAAGCATTTTATTTTAAATTTTAACACGCTTAGCAAGTTGTTATCAATAAGAAATTCATGTTACTTAGAGTTGTATGTCTAACTTTTCTAGTTTTTTTTAGCTGCTAGCATGTCTCGATATATTGTTGACACGTCTTTGGATGTTGTTTATTGTGTTTATAATATGTTTTAGACACTTTGTAGCATTTTAGCATGGTACTAGTAACAAACATGCATATAGATTTAAAATATAATTTTTTTTTTCAGTAGTAGGATATCTCTCACCACTTTGTAAAAAACTGGATGAAATGGTCTCTGATGTCAGTTTGGATTGTTATATCATCAAGCCACTGTGGCCCGTGTGTCAGATGTGATTTGTATATTAGATGGAGCAGTGGTTCAATAGATCTTGATCTGGGATAGAAAGGCTGAAGTGTGTGGAACTGCTCTGCCTGTGCAAATGAATTTCACATTATTGTAGGTCACTGAATTCATTCGGCGTGCCAATCAGATGGGCTCCTTGGGGGACTTGCTGTGTGTGTGTTTGCGCGCATGTGTGTGTGTGGGGTGGCTTGCAGTTCTCTATAGTGTTGATCCAGCGGGTGGTTGTAAATTAAGACTTCCATTTTCCCTTCCTGGAAAAGCAGGCTAATTTATCAAACACATCTGTGTGTGTGTGTGTGTGTGTGTGTGTGTGTGTGTGTGTGTGTGTGTGTGTGTGTGTGTGTGTGTGTGTGTGTGTGTGTGTGTGTGTGTGTGTGTCGAAATGAGCAACAGGAAGAGCCGTCTCATTTCTTCTCTGCTGATTTTATCTGTCTGGAGGACGTGGAAAAATGACCCCTGCAATCGCTGCGGTCTTGCCAACAGGAAGCCGGCCAATTTAGAAGGTGGAAAGTCCATTAAAAGATTAATTTAAGGAAGTGACTGGGCTCCTTGTGGACTTATTAGAAGCTCATCAGAATATAGCAGGTGAATTTGATTTATGAGTCAAACTGCCGAATGTGTGCTGAGATTCGTTGGTGGGTTTTTTTTTCGGAATTAGGTCAGAAAATAATTGTGTTTCGGGATTGACACCAATTGACGTCTAGGAACTGTACCATGTACAAATACTGCTGATGGAATTAAAAATTAGATTAATATTATAGTTTTATTTACATTAAAAAAAATATTAGTCCTGATAGCGAGCACTCATTTATGGGGATTTACAGCTATACTCTCAAAAATAATGGTACAAAATCTGTCACTGATGTGGTAACTTTTCAAAGGGTACATATTTGTTCTTAACAGATCCTGAAAAAAGTACATATTGATTGTGTTATATTATTTAAATATTACAATTTGCATTATATAATGTTATATTTTATTAAATAACTACATAAAACACTTTTAAATGATGTCTTTTATTTATCAATGATAATATTTTAGATTTAATAATTATATTTGAATTGAGTTGTCACGCTTTACAAAAAAGTTTTATTAGTTGATATTAGTTGATTTATTTACTAACATGAACTAATTATGAACAAGACTTGTCCTGCATTTAATATTCATAGTTCAGCATTTACTAATGCATTATTAACATCCAAATTCAAGCTTGTTAACCTTAATAATAATACTAATAAAATTGCTTATATTTATAAAGCTCTTTTCTGGACACTCAAAGTGCTTTTTACATTTTTTGGGGGGAATCTCCTCACCCCCCACCAGTGTGCAGCATTCATCTGGATGACGAGACGATAGCCATATTGCGCCAGACCGCACACTACACACCAGCTAAGTTAGTTAAAGCACAAACTAACAGTTTTCATCAACTAATGCTCAGTTCAGACTGCATGAATTTCAAAGTAGTTGAAATGTTGTGTTTTCACATTGCATGACTATCTGGGCTAGCGTTTTGTTGCTGCTTTGTTTACACTGCAAAATTGATTGGCGACAGGGGCTTTCACATTGCATGATTTTACAGTAGGAAGAACCGCCGACAACTTCGTCTAAACTACGTCTCTCAGCCAAAAACACGTAGTATATATTTTGTTATTAACTACATAACGAGAAAGAAGCCTTTAATGCGGTAGAAAATGTACAAATTTGCTCACCTGGGTTTGAAGGGAATTAGCAATTTCTACTCGACTTTTTTTTTTTACTTTCTGTATGAAACGTCAAACAGACACGGGTGCTCCTGTCAAACCTCCACTAGTTTTTCCCTCAATTTCTTGGATCCAAATAGACCTAAAAGGAGCGCTTTTAACTTCTCTCTCAACCTCCCGGTGGCCTGCAGGTACACACACACATACACACACACACAAGTGAATGCTGCTCTCTCATTGGCTGTAGGTGATCACCGATGATATTTTCAGTCAAACCTCATTTCACTGGCATTATATGAATCGCCGACAGCTCCAGATATTCAGCACACCAAATATCTCATTGGAATTCTCTCAGATCGCGTCTTTGATTGTTCATACTGTGTGATTGTCACTCACGTGTACGAGCACTGATTTGCCTGTGATTTCAGCCATTTGTCTGCGATTTCTCAAAACCTGTCGGCGAGTCAAAATCAGGGTTAAAATCATGCTGTCTGAACTTGGCATAACATTAACTAAGATGAACAAATACTTTATTAAATGTTTTGTTCATGTTAGTAATGCATTAACTAATATTAACTAACACAAAGTCATTGTAAAGTGTTACCGTATAATTTAGGTTTACATATTATTCACTTATGCATTCAAATATTTTAAAACAGTTCATCACGCGCTCTTATTGTGTATTGAAAAGTTCAGACTAATTGAAACATGCCAAACAAGTTACAAGTGACGGATGTTTGTCAGGACAGTTTGTTTTGCTCTGATCTGAACTGTCCTGTCTTTTTCTCCCCATCTTTCTCTCTCACACCCACAGTTCAGCATTCAGTAGCTCCTGCAACCTTTTCAATATTTATTAGTTGTCGACCACGAGCAGTGTGGCAGCACCTTTGATGCTTTTCCCCATTATTAATGCACATGGCACTGCGTTGGCATTTAAGAGAGGCAAAGTTTGCCATTATATGCTTTTAGTAACGATTTGCTGTCAAAGGTGGACAGGAGCATACGCAGAGTCTCTTCGGAGGGAGTTTGAAACTTTTTCTCCAGATAAAGATGACTGTATTAGCCTCTCATTTCATGCTGTATTGTGCCATTCGCCCTTTGATTGACAGCTGTGGGCATCATCTCTTATTTCTAAAGCCCATCTAAAGCTGGATTTCCATCAGCCATCAAAGTATCAAATGTGAAACAAGTCATGTTAAATGCTAAATTTTGATTAAAATAATAAGCTAATACTTTTAGTTTGCTTAGTAAAAGCACGTTTTTAATGTTTGCAGTATGATTAGCAGACCATTAACTTGTTGTTAGCGTGAATTAGCATGTTTTTAGCATGCCCCTTGCATCTGTTGTTTGTCATTTACATTAACAATTTGTATTTTGCTTAAATTTTAGTTAACATTTTTCTAACATGAATTAGCATGCGGCTAACATGTTTCAAGCATGTTTAAACAAAGAACCAAATAGTTGCATTCTGCTGTGAAGAATTAGCACATTGGTATCATGTTTGCTAGATGAATTAGCCTCTTCTGCTGGAATCAATGACATTTTTTTTATCAACAACAATAACTTTTGTTCATAGACCACATGATTTTGTTAACATGAATTAGCATGCAGCTAACAAGTATCTAGCATGTTTATACAACAAACGAAGAAGTTGCATTCTGCTATCAAGAATTAGCGCATTGGTATCATGTTTCCTAGATGAATTAGCCTCTTCTGTTAAAGTCAGTCACATTATTTTATTCAACAACATTAACTTTTCCTTTATAGACCACACAAATTTGCTAACATGAATTAGCATGCAGCTAACATGTTTCTAGCATGTTTATATAACAAACGAAGAAGTTGCATTCTGCTATCCAAAGTTAGCACATTGCTAGCATGTTTTCAAGATGAATTAGCCTCAGTGACATTATTTTACTCAACGACATGATTATAAATAATTATTCATTAGACCGTGCAATTTTGTTAATGTTACTTAGCATACAACTATCAGATTTCTTGCATGTTTAAACAACGAACAAAGAATATACAATTTGCTACCAAGAATCACTGCGTTGCTAACATGTTTCATAGATGAATTAGCCTCTGCTGTTAGAGTCAGTGACATTATTTTATTCAACGGCATCAACTAGCGTTTCATTCATCGACCTCACAATTTTGCTACCATGAATTAGTATGCAGCTAACATGTTTCTAGCATGTCTAAACAAAGAACCAAAAAGTTGCATTCTGCTATCAGAAATTAGCACATTGCTATTATGTTTCCTAGATGAATTAGCCTCTGCTGATCAAGTCAGGAACATTATTTTATTCAGCAACATTGAATAACTTTTCATTCATAGACTACAAAATTTTGGTGACATGAATTAGCATGCAGCTAACATGTTTCTAGCATGATTTAGCAAAGAACCAAGAAGTTACATTCGGCTATCAAGAATTAGCATGTTGTTAGCATGTTTGCAAGATCAGTTTGCCTCTGCTGTTGAACACAGTGACAATATTTTATTCAACAATGTTAACAAGTTTTTCAGCATGTTTATACAACAAACAAAGAAGTTAATATCTACTAACAAGAATTAGCACGTTGTTATCATGTTTCACGGATAAATTAGCCTCTGCTGTTAGAGTCAGTGATATTTGTTTTATTCAACAGCATGATATTAAATTCATAGACCTCACAATTTTGCTAACATGAATTAGCATGCAGCTAACAGGTTTCTAGCATGTTTAAACAAAGAACCAAGGAGTTGCATTTTGCTGTCAAGAATTAGCACATTGCTGTCATGTTTCCTAGATGAATTAGCCTCTTCTGTTGATGTCAGTCACATTATTTTATTCAGCAACATTAACTTTTCATTCACAGACCACACACTTTTACTAACATGAGTTAGTTTGCAGCTAACACATTTCTAGCATGTTTAAACAAAGAACCAAGAAGTTACATTTTGCTACCAAGTGTTAACATGTCCTTAGCATATTTCTTGAATGAATTAGCCCAGGAATGGTCAAACTTGATCCTCGAAGGCCGGTGTCCTTGCAGAGTTTTGTTCCTAACACTAGTTAAACACACCTGAATATGCTAATCAGTGTCTTTAAGATCACAAGATATCTATATGCAGGTGTGTTTGAGTAGGGTTGGAGCTAAACTGTGCAGGACACCGGCCCTCCAGGACCGAGTTTGCCCACCCCTGAATTAGCCTCCGTTGTTAGAATCAGTGACATTATTTTATTTTTCATTTTTCATTGAATGTACTATATTATTTTGAACATGGCAATTTTACAGAGGTCTGTGTCAAATTGCCTCTACAAATTTTTAAAGTGTCTCTTCAGCGTCTCACAATTGATGTTATATTTCTTGTGGGTCACTTTAAAAAAGCTGCTTCCCAGCCAAATAAATGTAAATGCAATTCCCAACATGAACGTGGGGCTCATAAACGTCGTGTTATGGGATGTGAATAACCCGCAGCCTGCACCACTGTTTGTTTGTCTGTCCCCTTTAGCACGTGTCTGTTTAATATTCATCATATCACATTTAATCTGAGGATGCCGCTTGGCAATCGATATTGAGATGAAGAGGGAAAACATTGCTGGCATTTGCGTGTTCAAGCGTGTGTGCAAAATGAAGGACAGGAATCAAAACTTGAGCTGACTGTTGAGAAGCATTTGCAAACTGTAATGTGAGGGATGAACTTAATTTGTTTGAGTATTTTTTGATATACATATACTTAAAAATCTACATATTGATTTATTGTTTCCCAAAGATGGGTTGCGGCTGGAAGGCCATCTGCTGCGTAAAAACATATGCTGGATAAGTTGGCGGTTCCTTCCGGTGTGGCGACCCCAGATTAAAAAAGGGACTAAGCTGAAAAGAAAATGAATGAATGAATAAATGAATATTTATTTATTTATTTATTTATTTATTTATTTATTTATTTATTTATTTATTTATTTATTTATTTATTTATTTATTCATTTATTCATTCATTCATTTAAATTATTTATTTATTTTAACCGCTTTTTCATTAATTTACTTTTTTGTGTATTTGTTTACTGTTTTATTTATTTATTTATTTATTTTTATGTTTACTTGTATTTTATTTTATTCATTTATTTATATTTTTATTTATTTACCTTTTTATTTACTTTCTATTTGTTTTTTGTTTTTATTTACTTTTTGTTATTTATTTATTTATTTAATTTTTATGATTTTTTATTTATTTATTTTTATTTATTTATCTATTTTATTATTTTATTTACTTTTATTTGTTTACTTGTTATTTTTTATTTATGTATTTACCTTATTTATTTATTTATTCATATTTTAATTTTTTTTTTACATTTATTTTATTTTTTTATTGTTTAATTTATTTTTAATAATTTATTTTTATTATTTTAACTTTTTAATTATTTGCTTGTTATTTATTTATTTATTTGTTTATTTAGTTATATTTTTATTCATTTATTTTTATTAACTTTTTTGCTTTATCTATTTATTTATTAATCTGAATATTTATCCATTTATTTATCTTTTTACCTATTTATTTCTTTATATATTTATGTATTTATTCTATTTTTTTTTTTTGTCTCAATGTTGACATTGCATCACGTAAGCACTTAGCCTATATGTCCATCCAGCAGTGTCCCAGCATTTAACAAATAATGTTCAATATCACTCAACCTCCCAGTACTTGACAGTTTGTGAGCCCACGAGGAATAGCATGGCCTTCAATTCACTCAAGCATTGCAAAAACAAACATGAGCATTTCTCCCTATTCCGAGTCCACCAACCATCAGCATCTGGTTGACATTGATTATCTGCGATAAACAGCGATGTAAACCTGCTCTCATTTAATGATACGAAATACCCCAGAGCTCCAGACACCCAACCCGCCATCGGATAACTAGACAAAGCCATCGTCTGGTTTCAAAGGGCTGCTCTCTGTGCTAAACTTTTCCAAGATGATCCAGGTCTTGCTCTGGCTTTCTTTGAGCGCTTTCGCCTCATTAGTTTGCTGAGGCTGAAGTCTCTTGGTCTGGTGGCTGTTTGTCTGACCTCGACACAAAAAAACACACATTTACACCTCATTAGCACAGCTGTAGGAAAAGATAATGCACAAAACAGGCCTGCTTTTAAAGTTCTCACTTCATAGAGCAAGTCAAATCAAGAGTAAAGTCTGATGATAAACCAAAAATCTGAATCAGAATGAGCTTTATTCGCACAAACACACGACATATCAACATAATGATCAACAGTATGTCATATATATCAACACAAGAACAAAGAATGACATTTAAAGAAGTACAAAATGAAGTTAACAATACAAATTCTGAAGTTAAGTGGTTCATTGGTTATAAAAACATAAACCGCAAGGGTCCTGTGTGTTAATGAACATAAGAAAACAGATAGCAACTGATGTGCTAATTATAAGTCTGGACTTGATAAAGCCAGGTCTGATAACTGAGAAGCTGGAAAGTTGATTTCTTTTGCTAGCCTGAATTAGCATGGTTAATTTGTCCGATGGGTTAGAAAGTCTTTAGCATGTTGTTAACATGAACTAGCAAGCAACTATATGGACTGTGAATGTGTTATGATGCCATGTTTTTAGCATTAATTGGTATATCAGCATTAATTAGCGTGTTTTAACATTTTGATGTCATATTTTTAAGTTGCTAGCAGGCATTTTGATAAGTGTTTCTAGCATTGTTAACTGTCATTGTCAACATGCTGTTAACTTTTTATTAGTAGTAGTATTTTATTGACAATAATTTATGTGTAACCATGTTTATTGCAAGGACAATCTATTTTGTAGGCTAAATGAGTGTGCTGCTTGTATGAATAGCTTGTAGCGTAAAGCTGTAGCCACATGCTGTTAACATTAATATTAGCAGTTTATTAATTCACATGCTGTCAGGGTTGGCTAAGAGGACCCAAATGCAGAGTAGACAGGAGAACACAAGGTTTATTTACAGGAGGTAAACAAGGATACGCAGAAAGACAGTCCACACAAGAGTGCAGGGTGATGGCAGGAGAACTGGCGGGTGAGGGAAGGAGACTCAGGGAGGCACGTGCACACATAGCCCTCAACCTGTGCAGTGCACATGCCTTTTTTAGTCTTGGATAGAAAGTGCCCCCACTCCTCAGTTCGCGTCAACGAAAACACCCCCTTATCCCCCCGCTCTTCTGTTGGTGACAACAACCCGATTCCCTCCCCGGCTCCCCGCTCTTCAGTTCGTGACAACCCAACACCCCCATCCCCACCCTATCCTGCATATGCCCCTTGGATAGTCTCCGCAGAAGGCGAACTTCAGGATGATACAGAGGGGAGTGTTTTATGGGGGTAAAACAGGCTGGTCAGGAAAGGGGAAATTTTAAACTTCAGGCCAAGCGGTCAATAAGTCGCTAGCCGAACCTCCGACTTAGAACAGGGGTGGCAAACAGATGGAACATCAAGTCAAGGGGATCCACAACCAGCGAAGACTTAGGAGGCAAGTGACACCAGCAACACAACAGGACTAGACAGCTGGGGAGACAAGAACATTTAAAAGAGCAAGCAAAAACCAACTAGAACTAAGGGAACATAAGAACTATTTAAGAGGAGGGAATATAGAGCTCGAGAAAAGAAATGAAACAAATAAGGAACTAAATAAAACTGATAAAACTTAAAACAAAAGGCTGAATGAAATAAGCTATAGCTAAAAATAAAACAGAAAGCAAAACACAGCAACAGGAACTAAAAAAAATAATTAACAAAAGACTAGGACTGAGGATCACAAAAATGGCAAAATAAAAACTTGAAATTAGTGTTGAGCTACAAACAGAAATAAAATTGAATATGACAGTAAGAAGAAAAATAAATAAATAAATAAACAGAATCAAAAGGATAAATGAATTCGAGATAAAGATCAAAAAGACTAGTACTAGACAAGGGCCTACTCACACTATGCTATCCGAACCGTGCCCAGGCCTGTTTCCCGGATCGTTTGAGAAGTGTGAGTGCTCTGAATTGGACATAGGCACGGTTCACTTGGCCGGCCCTGGCTCGGTTGGAAGAGGTGTGCCTGAGCGCGGTTCACTTGGGCTTTGGCGCGGTTTGCTTGTGTGTGAGTGCAAAATGCGCAAAAGCCCAAAACTGAGAGCAAGACTTGACTTTAAGGGACTGTTTCATAAGGATTTATTAATTATTCTTAAAGTTCAATGAACGCAAACTGTCATAGATTATTAAAGACGCAAACCCCTCACTGCACAACAGCTGCACCTTCAGCAAACCTCCTAATTCCTGCAGGACTTTATGATTGTTTATGAGCGTCAAAAGTGGCTGATCTGTTTGGCGAAATGTTTGACTGTGTGTCGCTGCATATTAAACAAATTAAACGATATATCTAAAGAGATCTCCACTGTGCTGAGCGAGAGTGCTTACTGAACGGCGCATCATTAGTTACGTAAGTGTGCACAGGCAGAATGTAATGTGAGTTCTTTGGCCCGGTTCAAGGCAACGGTACATAGTGCGAGTACGCCCTAAGACTAGACAAGAAAAAAAAAAAAAAAAGACTTTATAAAAGAAACCTCTATCAAGCACTAAACAAGATTAGCTAGACAAGCACACAAAAGATAATATGACGAATCGGAATGTTTCCAGCAGAAATAAACAAGTTGTTGGTAGATTGTTTTAACATGTCACTAGCATGTTTCCGCCATTAATTAGCATGTCTTGAGCAAGCTGCTAGGCTATACTAATGTTAGCTGGACAGGGAGATGATGGTCTGAAAGTCTAAAATCTGAAATATCTGCAAGATTATATGTCTGAAATGGTTGACAATGTAAATCTAAAGGATATTTAGCATTTTTGATAATCCCTTTTATGAACAATCACTTGTTTACTGATTAAAATGTAGTCTATGAAGAGGAAGATGTACAATTTTTGTTTAGAAGGAGCTTGAGTAGATTATCAGAGTTACTTGATGTGGTTATAAAGCTGAAGCGTGTGTTTAAGACAATGGCGTCTGACAGAAGAGTGTTTTGCTCTGATCATGTAATCCCTGGAGAAATGTTTTCATTTGCTGGAGCGACACGCAGCATGAACAG
>NC_141024.2:7525000-7577500 GCF_052040795.2 Danio rerio
AGATGATCATACTCTGATTGGTCAGATGGCCTACTTTGTTCTGATTGGTAAATGACTCTTCTTTGCTTAGGTCAGACAATCCTAATCTACTCTGATTAGTCAGATGGGCAACTTAGCTCTGATTGGTTAAATGACTCCGCTTTGGTCAGACAGTCCTAACCTATTCTGATTGATCAGATGGCCTACTTTGCTCTGATTTGTCAGACTACCATATTCTACTCTGATTGGTCAGAAGGCCTACTTTGCTATAATTTGCCAGACAACCCCAAATCTACCCTGTTTTGTCAGATGGCCTATACTTTGCTCTGATTCGTTAAATGACTTTGGTTTGGTCAGACAATCCTAATCTACTCTGATTGGTCAGACAGCTTACTTTGCTCTGATTGGTTAAATGACTCTAGTTTGCTTTGGCCAGAAAATCCTAACCAATTCTGATTGATCAGACGGCCTATCTTGCTCTGATTAGTTAAATGACTCCACGTTGCTTTGTTCAGACAACCGTAATCTACTCTGATTGGTCAAATGGCTTACTTTGCTCTGATTGGTTAAATGACTCTAGTTTGCTTTTGATAGACAATTTTAATCTACTCTGATTGGTCAGATAGCCTATTTTGCTCTTATTGGTTAAATTTCTCTAGTTTGCTTTTGTCAGACAATCCTAATCAATTCTGATTGGTCAGATGGCCTATCTTGCTCTGATTGGTTAAATGACTCCACTTTGCTTTGGTCAGACGATCCTAATCTACTCTGATAAGTCAGATGACCTGCTTTGCTCTGATTGGTTAAAGAACTCTACTTTGCTTTGGTCAGACAATACTGATCTATTCTGACTGGTCAGATGACCATACTCTACTCTGATTGGTCAGCTGGTGCCGTCATGTAATTTCTAAAATTATTATTTCAGGAATTTCTGTAAACTTTCTGAGAACCTTTGCTCTTATTGGTCAGGTGGCCCAGTCTATGATTATAGGCCAGATACCCCTTCTCTGCTCTGATTAGCCAGATTTTCATCATCTGCTCTGATAGGTCAAATGCCTCTAATCTGCTCTGATTGGCCAGGCTGTTATTTTCTGCTCTGATTGGTCAAATGCCCCTACTCTGCCCTGATTGGCCAGATGATTGTTGTCTCCTCTAAAAGGTCGGATGCCTATATTCTGCTCTGATTGGCCAGACTGTCGATCTCTCCTCTGATTGCCTATATTGGCATTCTCCACTCTGATTGGCCAAATGTATACTTTCATCTGATTTCTCAGCTGGCTCTATTTATCTCTAATCGGTCTAGGCCCTACTCTGCTTTGATCGACCAGATGGTCATTCTCTCCTCTGATTGGTCAGATGCCCCTGCTCTGCTTTGACTGGGCAGTTGATCATTCTCTGCTCTGAATGGTCAAATGGCTGGCCAAATTCCGCTTGATTGGTCAGATGATCCTACTCTGCACTTATTTATCTGATTGGTCAGATAGTCATTCACTGCTCTGATTGGTCATAAAGCACTTCAGAATTGGATTCTTGTGGGCCTCAATATCTCCATTTCCACATTAACCATGACACTATGCAGAGTTTTATCATCCACACACTCTCCATGTGAGGAAACATCTGACAAAAAGCAGTTTAACCTCAGGTTTTTCATCTTGCCTGGCTTAATATGTGGTTCCATGAAGTTCACAGAGAGGTTCTGGAAGTTGAGGCTGTGCCATTACAGAAGCGATCATGTCTCCACACACCCGACGAGGCTAAATGGCACTTTTGTCTCCAGTTGAGCCCTGGAGAACTCAAAACAAAGCGTCAGCAAAAAACAAAAGCTGCTGTCTACGCCTCGGCGAATCTGACACCTGACAGGAATCTAAAGCAGCCTTCACCATCCAAAAAATCTCCCTCTCTTTCTCTCAGTCTTCCCGGCCTTCAGTGTTAGAGGAGATATATGATACTGTAGATAGAAAGCCAGGGCTCTTAATAAAAATCATCCATTTCTGTCACTGCCTAGCTGAGGGAGGTGAAAAATGCATTTGCACAGTATCAATAGGTGATTCATTCATTTATTTATATATTTATTTATTTTCTGCGTCCCTCTCCACCTGTTTTCCCCAGTGCAAATTGTATTCTTGTGAAATGATGGGTCTTGTAGGGCATTATGGGTACAGTCGTCCTCTAAATCCCGTCATCTTTTCATGCTGTTCGTTCTGGCCTGAAGGGCTGCTTGTCATTAGCCAGAGACGAGAGAG
Organism: Danio rerio; assembly: GCF_052040795.2. Classification (NCBI taxonomy): domain Eukaryota; kingdom Metazoa; phylum Chordata; class Actinopteri; order Cypriniformes; family Danionidae; genus Danio; species Danio rerio. The sequence continues at coordinate 7,527,223 of NC_141024.2, forward strand.
ACAGAGCGACATTTATTATGGCTGACTTTAATGAAGGTGAGCGAGTCTTGAGAGGAGAGGCTGAATAGTTTTACTTCATGCATAAACAAGTTAACCTTGCTTTTTCAATAAAGACATAGTTATATAAATATTAAAAAGAGAATTTACCCGGAAAGCTCTCTGAAAGTTGTGAGCGAATATCATCTGATCCCAAATGGTCATAAATAGATATTTTTTTAATATATGTTATTAAATTCAAACAAGCAAACAAACAATTCAATAATGTATAAATATGAAGACTAAATGATATTAATGTATTTATTTATCTGTTAATGTTGTTTTAATTTTATTGGTGCAAATGTGATTAATTTCCGATTAAATATGATTAAATCATTCATTTTGCTTAAGCTTAGTCTTTTTATTCATCAGGGGTCGCCACAGCGGAATGAACCGCCAACTTATCCAGCAAATGTTTTACACAGCGGATGCCCTTTCAGCTGCAACCCAGTACCAGGAAATAAATATTATAATTAAATGGCTTATTTAGATTTAAAGTTAAATAAACAAATAAATAAGTGAATAAATAAAACAAACATAAACATTATTAAACCATTTATTAATTGATTAGAAATTATTATAATTATTTTAGTTTAGTTTAATTTAACATTAATTACACAAAATCTGCTATGTATATATGTGTAATCTGCTATAATAATTATGTATATTTAATGCACCCACATGCATACAAATCTGTAAAATCTAAAAAAAATATATTTATAATTATAATATTTTAATATTAATATACTATAACGTATTAATTAATATTTTTTATTTATTTATAATGTATATGTAATGCACACATATGCAAATAAATCAATATAATATATTTATAATATATATTTTTTATACTTATCTATCTATATTTATTTATTTATTTATTTATTTATTTATTCATTTATTTAATATGTATATTTAGTGCACACCCATGCATAAACATTTATAGAGTCTATATATTTGTCATATATTTATTTTTATAGGTATCTAAATTATTTATTTATTTATTTATTTATTTATTTATTTATTTATTTATAAGGTATATTTAATGCACACACATGTATATAAATCTATATAATATATTTATAATATATTTATTTTTAAATTAATCTATTTGATATATTTTATTTATTTATTTACTTATTTATGTATTTATTATGCATCTATAAAATTTATAAGAATCTAACCTATACAAAATAGTATATTTATATGTTATATCGATATAAATAAACACATACATGCATGCATGTATGCATTTATCTACACATAATAAATATACACAGTACACACACACACACACACACGTATTGTCAAAACATAATTTTATTTTGAACCTGATTAATCTTTGCTCAGCACAAGTAAAATTACATTAATTAATGCTTTTTTGTGTTTTCACTGTAAAACTAAATTTTTTATATAAAGTATTATAATATTTGTGGATTTAAAAATCTAGATAGCATAGATGCATTTTGTGTCTATATATGGAAGCTTGAAAGTCTCAGCCCACGTTTTTTTTGTCTGATAATTATGCAATAAAACAAAAGTCTCACTTTAGCGGCCGCCTGTGAAGCTCTTGGCAGACGATCCGCGAAAGTGAGTGATACTGCGATGGCTCAGCGTTTTGTTTGCTTAGCACGAAGATATTTTTGGTTGGATGCGCAGATGTTTTGGCCTCCGTGTTTGTGTTTTGAGAGCAAACCTGGATGCTTTTGTTCTCATCTATGCGAGAGCACTTGCAGTGATGGACTGAAAATTGCAGGCAGGTGGAAAAAGTCACAGAATGAAGCCGTTTCTTGCCATCGAAGTGCTCAAAACATGATTATCCTGCGCATAGGCAATCTGCCACCAAACATCCTTAAGGTCAATGCGATACGTCACATTCAACATCTTTTTATAGCCCAATCTCACAGCTTGTAAAATCATCCTTTGCTATCAAGCTGTGCTGTGGTGGTGATATTTTACCAGTCGGCTAAATGCTAACAACTCTGTACTGGTGAAAACATCTTACAAATATCTCATAAGTCTAAAGAGATCTCTGAAATAGATACAAGGTAAGCTTTTAAGCACCTGAAATCAAAATGACAGTTTTTTGGGGGGTGTGTTATTATTTATATGATAGTCTTAACGTTAACTAATGCGCTTCAAAACAAAGCCAGAATAAACATTTAGCAATTAGCATTTCAAAACTTGCAGATTCTCATTTCCACCAATAACAGTCGGTTCTTTTCATGACATGCCTTTGCACTTTCATTAAATTTACTGACTAATCAAATGCTTTGTAGTATCTGAAGTCCCGCCCACTTCATAGGGAGGCTGAAATGATGTCAGGCATTAAACAAAACCGTGTAAGATAAGCTATCGGTTCATTCTTTCACTAAAAATAAAGCTGAATTTAACTTCAGTGCTTACAAAATCTGAATAATGAAATAGAATATGGCTGGATGTATTGTATTTTAATGCTGTAGCAAAGGCCCTGTTCAGAATAGATGCTGTAATTCATTAGTTATCATGTAGTTTATATTGTGTGCGGAGGGGTGCATTAGCAGTTATGAACTATTTGGCCCTGTTTACACTGCCAGTTAAATGTGACCCAATTCCGATATTTGCTTATATGTGAGAAAGATCGGATCTGTTGACTGTGTAAAAATAATTTTTTTTTTAAAAAGGAGGCATTCGGATATTCAGAAATCTGTTTCAGGCCTCCTTATATAATACATTAATAACTAAACGACAAATTTCGTCTGCGTTTTATTCCCTTTAGGGCTCACGAGAGATGTATTTAAAGAATTAGTTAACCAAAACATGCAATGAATTAGGCGTCTGGACCTTCATGCCGTCCACTAGTCCAGTTTTCTCCCGTGTGAGTTGAGTGCGCCTTCTGATGTTTTTGGCCTTTAATCGGATATGTTTATAATAAAATCATGTTACAACTTAAAATGATTACTTTATTAATTATTATTACTTGATTAATTATAATGATACTTTGTAATAAATATATTATTAAATAATACATTTATTAATGTTGTTGTTAATAATATTAATATATTACTATTATTATTATTTACATTTTGGAGTTGTTGTTAATATTGATATCTATTATTATTATTATTAATATTATTGATGTTGTAGTTGTTGTTGTTAATAATATTGATATTAATTGTTGTTGTTGTTATTATTATTGATATTGTAGTAGAAGTAGTTGTTGTTGTTATTATTATTGATGTTATTGTTATTATTCATATTCATATTATTAATATAATTATTATTGTTATTATTAATGTTGTTGTTATTATTGGTATTATTATTATTATTATTATTATTATTATTAGTTTTACCATTTTTATATAATAATAATAATAATAATAATAATAATAATAATAATAATAATAATAATAATAATAATTATTATTATTATTATTATTATAATTATAAATGTTGTTGTTTATGTTGTTATTATTATTATTATTATTATTATTATTATTATCATTATTAATAACAATAATAATTTTACTACTACTACTACTACTACCACCACTACTATTACTACTACCACTACTATTACTAATATTAATAAATAATATAAATTCTTTCTGTTTCTAAGTATTTAAATAGCAAAAACTGACACCTCAATTTTTACAATTTTTATTAGTTAAATCCTTTTTATTGTGCATTGAAGAGTTCAAAATCATGATTTTTAAAATAATTGCAAACAAACTCTTGCACCTTTAAAAATCAACTGTATTCTACAAAAAAAGTGCATTACAAAAAAAAAGTTGTTTAGGAACTTGAGTTTGCTTGGCTAAGTACAGCAGTTTTGTCTTGTTGGAGACATTTCTGCATGAATGTGTACAGTAGGGTAAATCTATTCATAATTCAGACAATTATTCCCTCGCTCCTCTCTCCTCTCCTGGGCCGTGTGTCAACGGCAGGAAAATCCAAATGCTGCAGTGGCATGTGCGTGAAATGAGACACCCAAACACAAACAAATATGATCTGTCAAGCGCTCTTGGACAGCAGCAGCGAGCGCAGGTGGATTGCTCTCGCAGATAAGCAGTAAAAAAGCCTCTCTCTTCCTCAATAAAATATGTATGGATCTCTATGAAGGTGCATTTCTCTCTGGAGAGTCAGAAAGATCCACCGTGTGCCTGCTTTATGATTAGCGAAACTCTCTCCGGCCACCGCTTCCATTGATGAACATCTCCAGCTAATATGTTGCTCCATTGATTCTTCGTTATTTCCATTCCCAGAGTGGTTTAAATGCGCGGCGGCGGTAGCCCGGGCGATTAATTTGCAGTTCTATTAAAACAAAGTCATTAAAAGCACACTGTGTGGCATTTGATAATTAAAAATGGGAGCAAAAATAACCCTCATTAGCATCGCGGACGCCTTGTTTTGTTGCACTCTGACGTCTTAAGAAGTTGCATTTAGCGAATGACTGATAGAGGAACAGTGCGCCTGTTGACCGACAGCTCTTATGCTGTTGACATTTGACCGATGGCGCATAACGGAAATTAAATGAACAAGAGATTTGGTGACCAAGCCATCGTAAAACAAAAAAATGGGTGCTAATAAGTGGGATTTAGACTTGGGAAATGGAAGTGTGTTTAATTGCATTGGATGTGCATGTGCAGTGTACTTTAAATAGTACTTTTAAATCTTTTTATGTTGGTTTTTATATTGTTTCACCTTCCGTTGATGTCACAGTTTGAGCATGAAGAACATCAGAAAATGTACACATCACAATTGGCTGAATTTAAATAATTTATGCCAAAAGGGGTGGGGCCTGAGTGGCATTAATTATATGTTGTCCTCATGTATAAGAGATGCAGCTTCACGGATCCAATATACTGGTACACATTTAAATTCCTTCCCCAATTCACAAACATGAACTTTGTATGAACTTGTGTGTTGTTGTTTTTTTACATAACAACGTGTGTGTTTGACAGCTGACTCATAAGAGAGTTCCGTTTAATTCTAGCATGGCGTTTTGTGCTTTGCTTCATATCCGTTTGCTTAGAAAACTGTAAACAACACTTAAAAATTACACAATCAATTAGTCCTGACAGCATATGTTTTTAGGTCATTGTAACCTCTTAAACTAAGTTAATCATGTTCTAACTTAATTTTATAAGTTATGCAAGCTGTTTTAAGTCAGTTTAACATAATATAAGTTCAATGGACATATAAGGTTAATTTGATTCAGTATTAAAATTCACGACAATTAAGATTTGTTTCACAGTGCAGGAGTTTAAACTGGCAAGTCTTTACAGTATATTTAGGTCATTTTCTATGTTGCTGCCAGAGTAACCGAAGCACTGTAAATGTTCCACCTTCTTCTGGAAATGAGGACGAGGACCAGCAACTCATTTGCATTTAAAGAGACTTCAACAATTAATGTGCATGTTTTTGCTTGCATCCAAAAATGAGCAGTTAAACACATTTAATAGGTTGTTTGAATGCTGAAACAAGTTCTGTTAGAAAAATAAGATTCATGTCAGACTAAATATACAGAAGTTTACACTAAAAATGCTGAGTATCACCATCATGATGTTTCAACACAAATCAATTAAATCAGTTAAAACTTGATTATTTTTAAAAATGTATGTAGATTGAAAAAAAAAAACTAAGAACTGTGTTGTTTCAACTCAATTTAAATGGGTAGATTGATTGTATGTATATTAAGTTCACATAATGTTGGTTGTGTCTGCAAATGTAAGATGTTGGGGAAGAAATCGCATGTGTATCAGAATGGATTTGCAGTGTTGGGCACAACTGAGAAATGTAGTTAAGCTAGTAGCGTCACTACTTGTAGCGACCCTGTTAGCTTAACTACATTTCTCAGTAGCGTGGCGGTAACGTCGCTACTTTCTGAATCTAATAGCTTTTCAATGGAAAAGCTTTTTTTTTTTTTTTAAGCTGTGCCCAAAGATACTTTAGTAATTTTTAATAAGTACTATAATGTTTTTGATCTACATAATAGCGAAGTACCTAAATTAATTTGTTGTGGTATTTTTTATTATAAATATACATATAAATAAAAAAAATAGTAAAGGCTAAAATAGACTATATGGTAAATACTATTACTTCATGATTGTTACTACTGATACTTCATTATGTAGTGTAATTCATTAATGAAGAGGTGTAAAAAATAATATATATATATATATATATATATATATATATATATATATATATATATATATATATATATATATATATATATATATATATATATATATATATTTACACCTCTTCTACACACACACACACACAATATAATGCTAAATATTCCCCTTTACTATAAATTTCTGTAGTATTTTAAATGTGTAAGACCTGGTTTTATTGAATTTGTAGTTTTGCTGTTATACTATAATTTTTTTCTTCTGTTTGGTACAGCATAATATTTACAGTAAATAACTGAGCTGAACTATTCTGCCTCATATATTGTATTAATGGTTTTATTAATCACTAAGATATGATTGACTTGGATTGAAGTTGCTTCGATTTAAAAATGAAAATTGAAAAATAGCTTAGATGTAGCTAAGCTACTTTTGCCATGTAGCTTTTAGCTTAGCTTGCTACATTTCCTGCTACATTTTACATTTATTGCAATTAAGCTACAGTTTTGGTTGAGTAGCTAATAGCTAATCTCTTCTAATGAAAACATAATATTACCAACTCAACCACTTAATTAAATTAAAGATACACTAATAATTTACTAAATTTACCTTAATAAACCTAATTCGTTCATGTTCTCCTTACACAAATCACAAATGTGTTGAACCCAATTTTTTACAGTGTATTTTTTAAGTTTACAATATTGTGACATTTATGTTTGGGGAGGAAAACTCTAAAATACGTTGCTGCATTTATAAACAGTGCTAACTGGTACAGAGAACACTGAAAATAAAAAAAAGATTCAAGCTATTTATATGGGCTGAATTAAAACAAACAAAAATTTAATGTACTATTGTACAACTTAATTTTCTTTGTTTAACTTCAGCCCGTTTTATTTGTTTGCATGCACTTACCTTAAAAACGGTAGTAAATCCAATGCATCATTGTTTTTCAGTGAATTAGTTCCTCTGGAAGGTCTTTCCAGATCTTTTTCTTACTCCAACAGCAGCATTACCCAGCAAAATAAACAAAAAGTGTAATAAAGCCGCTTTAAGTAGGTCACAAAGAGCACACTAAGATTAGCTAATTGCATTCGATACGCATTTTAACTATACCACCTATTCATTAAATTGCATATAGAGTACGATTAAGAGCCCGGAAACAATCAAGTACCTTTTGAACCAAACAGTAAGCCATGCATGCCCTTTCAGATGATTATTCCATATCCAGATTTATGCAAGCCACAAATGAGTGATGCATTATGTATCAGCGGTACGGATCTATACGGCAATAATGAGCAGCGTTCATTGATTAATGTGCCGCAAAAAAGCGAGCGTTTGGTATTCAAAGAAACCGGCACGACACAAGGTTGTCTGCACCATGGTGATTGATGGCATTTCATAGCGCTCTTTACAGCGCCCTCCATGGGACAGATGTGAATCGGCGAGTGGCGATAATGATTTATGCGTACCGCAGTCGGACTAAATGTTACGGGCCCAATGTGGGCAGAACTGAAACTATCAAAACTATCAAAGCTGTGAGTGTGAGAATGTCACTGTAATCGGCAGAATTAGTGTGTGTGTGTGTGTGAGAGAGTGTGTGTGTGTGTGAACAGCAGGCGACTGATTGAAAACGTTGAAAGAAATGGCTCCAGTTTCTTGATTAAAGGCTGAACCAGTGACTGATTGTGTGTGTGTGTGTCTCTTGGTGTGTGAGTGTAGCTAAAAGGTGACAATTTTGGCCCTGTGTCTAATCTCTCCTTGCTTCAGTTTTAAAAGGTCACTGAAATATTTAGCGTCCTGTTACTGCGGGTTACATTTGAGACTGTGCTTGGGTTTTTTTTTTTTTTTTTTTGTGCAGCTGATGACTGAAATTTCAACATGTAAGAGCGAAAATGACTTGCTAAATTAAATTACAGGAGTGGGAGTGGGTCAAATGTGGGTTAATGTTCCTGAGCTGGATAACTGTGTGCTGCTCATGGGAGAGGATTGAAACGTGCTCGTTTATCTCGTCTCCGTTCATGTGTCAGGGTGGATGTTTTACCTTTTATAATGCATGTTTTGGGTCTGCGTGTGCTGAAATAAAAAGAAAACATTGGGATTTTAGATGGAGGAGATATTTAGATGTCTGGGATCAGGTTGTTTGTGCAGTTTTAATTCGTACAGACTTTTTTATTTAAGTTTAGCAAATGGGTAGATGTAAATTTGTTAATATTATTGTTTACTGTTAATTTTCTGTTTGTTCATACACAAATTTACCATGATATACTATTAAAGAAGTGATCCAGAATGTATTTTTAAGGCTTGGTTGTGTTTACAAGATGTAAAGCAATGTGTGCTCATGCTTTAATTGTAGAAAATCACCTTATTTTTTTCATATCTTACTTTGAATATATACAGCTGCTCAGCTAACATGAAAATGACTGTTATATTTCCTAGTTCCTCCAAAAAGCCCGCCCTCAAGAGGCTTTGATTGGTCAGCTAACATAATGTGCTGTGATTCGAGGATCAGCTCCACGTCAACAGGTAAAGCGTCATGCTCCTACAAGCATGCGCTTTGCCTCGGCTTTGTAAACACTGTCATCCAGAGTAGCTGTTTGCCTTATCAGTTTGAGCTGAATCAGACAGAAAATAAAGAGGACACAGCTGAACCTCACGTCTGTTCTTTAAAATTAAATCTGACAATTGCCTTATATATTTGGGTTATAAGCTTGTGTATGTAATATGAAACGTTCAACTATCTTTTGTGAGTGCGTTGTTTGAGATGTTTAATGCACGACAAGCAGCCGTAAAGAGGGACACTGCAGTGCTGCTGAAGATTGTGGCTGTTTGCAGCGATTTGACTGATAAATATGAATTTGTGCTGCATTGTTAGCGGTGCCAAACAGCATTTCCCATTGTTTACATCCTTGTTTACGTCCTCACTACAACATACCATTAACACTAGACACTGTGCATGTAGTTGATCAATTTTAACAAACAAATATACTTACAGGCCACAATCCACAGCTTCATCTATTATGGTTGGTTATACTTAGAATAAAATTGTTAGCATTTAAAAAAAAAAATGTTGTTTGAAAATATTAAAATGATAAAAGTTAAAACATACAAGCATTAAAGTTTTTCAGATATATATATATATATATATAAAAAGATTTCCCACTCATATTTTTTATGCTGCGTTTAATAATATTAACAATACCTTTTATTTAAAGTGCCTTTCAAGAAACCCAAGGTCAATGTACTATCAATGTATCTATCTATCTATCTATCTATCTATCTATCTATCTATCTATCTATCTATCTATCTATCTATCTATCTATCTATCTATCTATCTATCTATCTATCTATCTATCTATCTATCTATCTATCTATCTATCTATCTATCTATCTATCTATCCACACACATACACACACACACAATTCTAAAATAGACTGACAGTACAAAAATAAAGATGATAAAATAAAATATATTTTGTATATACAGTATAAATGAATTGTATATTTTGAGTTCTTAACAGCTTTTAACATGCAAATAGAAAACTGAATTACTTATAACATTACAGACATGGCATGAGGTTGATATATAGGTTAATATTCCTGAGCTGTATAAACATGCTAATAGGTGAGCACCAAAAACATATAAACCTGTGCCAATTCATCTCCAATATGCGTTAATATGGGCACTATACGCAACAACAGTATTTTGCGTCTGTCTTTTTAAACAGAGCTCAGAGCAAAGCTTTCCAGATGGAGGAGTCATTTCTAATGCGTTTAGTTGCAAGCCTGATGTTATCCAAACAGACAAGGTGGTCGACTTCAACTTCCAGATAGCTTTTAACCAGATTAGCATGCTTTCTGCCACATCCGAAAGGATCTGCAATACTCAGGAGGATCCGAAGGCTGATAAAGTTATATAAAAAGGCTCTGAATGGCGAGTGTTGCATGAATAAACAGACACATGCAGGATCCAGATGGAGGCTACGCTGAAAGTAACACTTCATAGGCGAGAACATTTGTCTAGGAAGTTATGTAGTCAAAGTCGATGCCGTATGTGATTTGATGCTAATGGAAACAGGCCTGTGAGGGATTGAAGCACAGCTCAGTCTGTTGCAGATTTGTAGTTATAGGCATCAGATGGTCACAAAAAAATTGGCTTGTGGAAGTTGATTGTGTTAGTTAGACTTTTACATTAAGACTTTCCTAAGATGGTGTAAAAAGTGTTTGCCCCCTTACTGATTTCTCATGTTTGTCACACTTCAGTGTTCAAGATCATCAAAAAGAATCAATTTAAGACTACAACTCATGCAAGAGGTCACAGATGACCCCACAACAACATCTGAAGAACTGCAGGCCTCACTTGCCCTCTAGTTAAGGTGAGTGTTCATGACTCCACCATAAGGAAGAGACTTGGTTCCAAGATGAAAGCTTCTTCTGAAGCAAAAAACATTAAGGTTTGTCCCAGTTTTGCCAGAAAACATCTTGATATTCTCTAAGCCTTTTGGGAAAATACTATGTGGACTGACAAACGTTTTTGGAAGGTGTGTGTCCCATTAGATGTGGCATAAATGCAACAATACATTTCAGAAAAACATCATTATACTAACATTTAAATGTGGTTGTGGTAGTGTAATGGTCTGGGCCTGTTTTGCTGCTTCACGACCTGGAGGACTTGCTGTGATAAATGGATCCACAAGTTTAGCTCTGTACCAAAATATCCTAAAAGAGAAAGTCCGGCCATTCGTTAGAGACCAAAAGCTGAAGCAAACCTGGGTTTTGCAGTAGGACAATGATTCAAAACACACCAGCAAGTCCACTTCTTTATGGCTGAAGAAAAAAAAGAAGACCTTGACCTGAATCCAATTGAGATGCTTTTACGTGACCTTAAAATTTGTGGTTCATGTTGGAAAACCCTCTAATGTGGCTGATTTAAAACAATTCTGCAAAGATGAGTGGGTCAACATTTCTCCACATTGCTGAAACAGACTCGCTGCAAGTTATCAAAACGCTTTATTGCATAAAAATAAAATGAATAAATATTAGTCAAAGATAACAGAAGTGAACACATCAGGTATTTTTTTAAAGTGTTTATTATTAATAAAAAACAAAACGCAAGACTACAACTCATGCAAGAGGTCACAAAAGACCCCACAACAACATCTGAAGAACTGCAGGCCTCACTTGCCTTTAGTTAAGGTGTGTTCATGACTCCACCATAAGAAAGAATCTGGGCTCATCCCAGTTTTGCCAGAAAACATCCCGATGATCCCCAAGACTTTTGGGAAAATACAATGTGGACTGACAAACTTTTTTGGAAGGTGTGTGTCCCATTACACGTGGTGTAAATGTAACAATACATTTACAAAAAAACTAACAGTGAAATGTGATGGTGATAGTGTGATGGTCTGGGCTTGTTTTGCTGCTTCACGACCTGGAGGACTTGCTGTGGTAAATGGATCCATGAATTTAACTCTGTACCAAAATATCCTGAATGGAGATAGTGGGCCATCTGTTAGTGACCTCTAGCTGAGATGAACTTTGTTTTTGCAGCAGAACAGCGAACTAAAACACACCAGCAAGTCCACTTCTGCAAAACAAAATAAAGACTTTGGAGTGGCCCAGCCAAAGTCCTGTCCTGAATCTAATTGAGATGCTGTGGCATGACCATAGATATGGTGGTACATGTTTGAAACCTTTCAATGTGGCTGAATTACAGTTCTGCAAAGATGAGTGGGTAAACATTTCTCCACATTGCTGAAACAAATTCACTGCAATTTATTGAAAACACTTGATCGCAGTTGTTGCTGCTAAGGATGGCCCTGCCAGTTATTAGGTTTAGGGGGCAAACATTTATTCACACAGAACTATTTAGCTTTGGATTTTGTTTTCCCTTAATAATACCTGCATGATGTGTTTACTTGCTGTATCTTTGATTAGAATTCTATTTTATTTGATGATCTGAAACTTTAAAGTGACAAATATGCCATAAAATAAGAAATCAGTAAGGGGGCAAATACTTTTTCACACCACTATGCATATATGATCTAGTATTTTGTTCATAATTTTTTTGTACGTCTGGCTGAAACGGTTGAAGATATAAACGTGTGTATTTGACACATCCTTAACACCGTCTTCAGATCCCGCCGTCTGCACGACTTGTGCGTGGTGTAATATTTCTGAAAGTGCTGCCATCAGGTCTTTCCGTCTCTCCTCCAGCATCTACACCTCAGCCCGTGTGAATGTCGTACGTCTGCTCGTCTCCACAGCTTTAGTCAGGAGACTCTGTCAGGTCAATTAACAGTGCCGTTCCGTACATTTTCCACCTGACTCTTCCCATTAGCACCGCTGAGGTACATGACAGCAAAGTCTCAACCACGCCTTCTGTACAAACCTTCCTTCCTTCGCGGAGTTATTTCCGTTTTTCTTCTTTGTTTAGTGTCACACTGTCGTTTATAAACTTCTTCACACTTCATCTCTCCGCCTCACCGGATTTAAAGCAAGACGCTGCAGGCAAAAACACTGTTTTTTAATATACCTGCTAGTTTTGAGATTTTGAGTTTTTTTTCAAGCGTAATGTAACATTATAATCCAGAATATTCTGTTAAGAGTTTCTTTTGTCACACTTAACACTTATCAAGTTGTTTTTCACAACTTGCATCTAATAGTATTTTCATTATTCAACACAATTAAAACTGATTTGAACGTATACCTGATTTTAAAGTTTAACCTAACAACTGAGTAATATTAATTAATCACAGCCACTTGTGATTCATGGACAAGTGTTTCATGCGCAAGTTCATGTCATTACATACAGATTGGGCCATTTATATGATACACCCTAATAAACTGGGAATAGTTGGTGATATTAACGTCCTGTTTGTGGCACATACTTTTCAAGATGCATGGTGACAATGGTGGCCATTTTGAAGTCGGTCGTCTTGGATCTAACTTTTGTTTTTTTTAATAGGAAGAGGGTCATTTGACATATCAAATGTATTGGGAATTTCACAAGTAAAACAATGGAGTGCTTGATTTTAACAAAACTTTATTCCTTCATGAGTTATTTACAAGTTTCTGACCACTTATAAAATGTGTTCAATATGCTGCCCATTGTGTTGGATGGTCAATGCAACCCTCTTCTCCCACTCTTCACATACCGCTAGCAACACCGCAGGGGAAATGCCAGCACAGGCTTCCAGTATCCATAGTTTTAGGTGCTGCACATCTTGTATCTTCACACCATAGACAATTGCCTTCAGATGACCCCCAAATACAAAAGACTTTTGGGGTCAGATCGGGAGACCTTGGGGGCCATTCAACTGGCCCGCGATGACCAGTCCACTTTTCAGGAAACTGTTCATCTAGGAATGCTCGGACCTGACACCCATAATGTGGTGGTGCACCATCTTGCTGGAAAAACTCAGGGAACGTGCCAGCTTCAGTGCATAAAGAGGGAGACACATCATCATGGAGCTATTTGAAATATCCAGTGGCCTTGAGGTTTCCATTGATGAAGAACGGCCCTACTATCTTTGTTGTCTATGGTGTGAAGATACAAGATGTGCAGCACCTGAAACTACGGATACTGGAAGCCTGTGCTGACATTTCTCCTGCGGTGTTGCTATCAGTGTGTGAAGAGTGGGAGAAGAGGGTTGCATTGAAGATCCAACACAACAGGCAGCACATTGAACACATTTAATAAGTGGTCAGAAACTATAAATAACACATGAACGAATAATGATATGTTAAAACCAAGCACACCATTGTTTTTCTTGTGAAATTCCTCTTCCTATTGAAAAAACAAAAGTTGGATCTAAGATAGCCGACTTTAAAATGTTCACCATGGTCACCACCCATCTTTGCCCCCTCAAATATACTAATGTGCCGCAAACAGGACGTTGATATCACCAACCATTCCCATTTTATTAAGGTGTATCCAAATAAATGGCCCACCCTGTATAATTCATCGTAATTTCTACATGTTACTACATCACCTTAACTTAAAATCTAAACAGTATTTTCTAATTACAGAACAACAGTAAAGTAGAGCTGGTGTGGATGTGAAGACAGAAGTATATGTACCAGTGGATGAGGACCACACAGAGAGTCAGTTTCCACCATCAGAGCTACAGTTTCCACCGTCTGTAGCCGATTCCTATAAAATCCTCCTGCATCTCCAGTGCATTTGAAGTGTGTGTTGATGGCATTCTGTGGACTCGGTAAGGCTTATACCTGTGACCTGCTGTGACCAGTAAACAGTGATGATGCAATTTAAACTCAGTGTTCACAGATGCTTTGTTTCAGCAGAGACTTATAAAAACAACAGGAATCAACAGCCGGCAGAGGAAACTGAGGCAGCGTTCAGATTTGCAAGCTGTGTGCGATGGGAGCTTGTTAACACATGGGATAAATGAGGTAATTTTGCCTCTTTTGTTTTGATTTCACCATTTTTTTGAGTTTATTTTTAACATTGGGAGTTTTTGATTGGTATTATGTTGAGCATCATGATTTTGCCAAGTGCGATCCTGGATTAATATCTCTGTTGATCCTGCAACATCATTTTTGATTGAAAATGTAAACCATATCTATTCCCTACCCTAAACCCAACCATAACCCAACCAAAATCAAAGGGGATTAATAGTTGGATAACCACAAATAAGGATACATAGAACTCGCTGAACAGCTGTTGATTACAACATTATGTGTCTGCCATATTGGGAAGGTCAAAATCTGCCAGTAGAAGCACACAGACAGATGTGGACTGCAACAGGCAGCTTCCAGCAGATTTGGTTTGTCATGCACATTCGATAATCTGCATTACACAGATGATATAAAATTTAAAAGTAAAGCGAGTATTGGTAGAACTTCTTATGAAGTGATTTGGATCATCACAGAGCAGAGTCTGAATGCTTTACTCAATACATCACACCCTGGATAGAAAGAGCCAGAATTGAGCATAACTATGCAGGAAAATGATATTCCAATTGTAATTTATACTAGAAATCATTAGTGTTGTTATATTTTGTCAATAAACAAACTGTATTTTAAATGAAATTTGTAGATAATTAATCATTTTCATAATTTATACTCTTACCATTTCATAATTCAACTTTTATTATGTACTGTAGGAACATTATGTAAAATTAACTTATATGTTTTTGAGTGATAGGTAGGCCCACACGGAATCTGCTTGCACGGAATTCTGCAGATTTTCCACAGATTTTCTGCAGAATTCCGCAGATTTCTGCAGATTTTTAGCCCATAATTAATTCAGTTTATTTACTTGAGCAAATGTGTAAATCTGAATTTATTTAGTTTTTATTCAGTAATTATTACTTTTTATTTCATATATTAAGGTTTTAGTTATCATACTCCGCTGGATACTCCCAAAATAATTCCGCAGAAATCCGCAGATTTTTACAAAAATTCTCCGCGGAAATAGCAAAAAACGTCCGCAGATTCCGTTTGGCCCTGGTGATCGGACCAAAATGCTAAATTTTAAGTAATGTTCAGTCAACTTTACTTAATTGTTTAAGTCAACATTAGTGTTTTCAGTGTAGAGCGTTTTAGTAATATGAATATCTTAGCCAGAAGTGTAAGAGTTGTATATTGCAACATTTTTAATGTACTTCAAATGAAAACTAATGTGAATTTTGTCTTTCATTGACAAATTATCTTCATCATATGCATAGCTGCCTTTTTTCTTGACATTACTTTAGTTTGTGAGCATTAGGCAATGCAGTAAAATCCCACCAAGCCTATTTGTAAATGTATCCAAAGGAATCAAATCCACAATGTTGTTTTTTTGGCATTACGGGAACTGCTACTTCAAGGTAGCCATTTATCCGTGTTTTATAGCCATCGCCATTGTTTGCTTGTCTCATTGTGTCACACGCACTGTAATAATCCATAAGTCTTCTCAACCAAATGGCATTCGGAGCTGGTAATGTCTGAAAAGCAGGTGATGTACAGCCTTTATGTCCGTGTTGTTGCATGAATGACTTTCTCCACCGCCATTGCCAAATAAATGGCACCTTTCTTCTCTTAAATGGCAAAACGTCACAATCCCTCTCACCCACCTGCACGTATTTCTTTCACAGTCCCAGTCCAATAAAGGGACAAATGGAGGACTTGAGCTATGCCGGAGCGGGAGGATGAGGAGGAGGAGTAATGATCTGGAATGGCGAAGGCCTCCGGTTGAGGGACGTCCCGTGAATCCATCTCTTTCCCTGCTGTTGGCCGTCATCCGCTGGCCTCTTAAATGGAGGGTTGTTAATGGTTGCCAGGTTGGAGCGGGGGTGAGGTGAGATGATGACAGATGAACAGGTTAGAGACGTTTCCGCTTTCACTGCTTCATTTTCAGCCATGTTTAACCCAAGAACCAGGAGAAATCTTTCTCTAACGATTGTGGTTTACAGGCACAGACAGACATTGAGGGCATTTTGGTAATCACAAGTAAAAATCAAAATAGAAGACCTGAAATGATATGTAACTCCGGAGGAAAGGCTTGATAGCCTGGTGATGTGACGTTCATTGTTTTATACTGAAACTATCCATCTAAAAGTCTTATCTTATCCATACTTTGCACGTTGAACACATTTCGACCACAACAGGAAATTAAAAAACTGCAATCAAATTAATTGCGTTATTTTTTTAGATGTTAAAAAAATACTGACATTGAATACTACATTCAATGCTGAATAACTATCTAATTCTGTTGCATCCCTTGGATTTTGATCAAATCTCTTAAAAGCTGATCAACGGGTTAAAATGGCAGGGGTTTTACAGTATAGCATACGAAGAAGAAGAAAAAACTTTATAGAAATGACTGATCAATAATTAATGCAGCTTAATCCCACATGAAGTGAAAAGAGGCCTGTTAGATTAAAAACGAGAGTAATTCACCAGTCTTTTACCTGTGTTACGGTATGTGAGACGAGTGGTCTTCTTTGTATAATTCATCCTGATTTGATATTAATGTGCTGTGGGAGTGGATCTGCCACTATTTGGAGACCTTCAGGACAGCCGAGCTCGTCTGATGGTCTTATAGTCTTCATCTAGATAGCAGCATTCGTCATTCACAATTCATTCATTATCATCATTTTAGTTTTATTGAGCAGTTATTATTATTATTATTATTATTATTATTATTATTATTTTAGTAGTAGTAGTAGCAGCAGCAGTATTACTACTACTACTATTGTTATTGATTTTACTATTATTATATACACAATATTACACTATTATTACTACTAATAATAATACTAATAATAATATACTAATTTTATAATATTTTAAATTTTCAACAATAATAATAATAATAATAATAATAATAATAATTATTATTATTCATTTTACTGTTATTATATACACATTATTACACTATTGTATCATAATATTTTATGTTTTAAATAATAATAATAATAATAATAATAATAATTGTTATTATATAATTATTATTATTATTGCTACTATTATAATTGATTTTACTTTTAATATATACACAATATCACCGTATTAAATTATAATATTTTACATTTTAATAATGATAATTCAATAATAATAATAATAATAATAATAATAATAATAATAATAATAATAATAATAATTATTATTATTATTATTATTATTATTGCTACTATTATTAATGATTTTACTATTTATATATAAACAATATTACACTATTATTTTATTATATTTTACATTGTATTAATGATTTTAACAACAACAACAACAATAATAATAATAATAATAATAATAATAATAATAATAATAATTGTTATTATTATTTTATTTTTATTTTTTTTCAAGAGTAGTTGTATAAGGTTCAATAATTATTATAATTAATTAATGTAAATAATTACATTTATTTTAGATTTATTTGTTTACTTACTCACTCACTTCAAGCCTAGCTGTCAACTACAGTCACTGAATATCCAATTTAATTCATAAATGCGTCCATCAGATGTCATTTACACAGACTCCATGCTTCCCTGATAAGACCTTAAACCCACATAAAGCAGCAGATTATTAGAGATGAGCCTTTATATCCCTGTGTTCAGTATATTCCCAGTGATAAATACAGAACGGCTCCAATCACATCTCCAACGAGAGCATATGGGGAAGAAATCAACCCAATGTGTTCATCAAAATCTCCATCTATCACTAAAGCTCCAAATCTTCCTAAAATCTGAAGATGAAGCACAGTCAGAGCTGAGATCATAAAGGCAGGCAGTCACACAAACAATGATTAAGCGCTTGTTTACATTTGCTCCTCATAATTACTACTGAGACTTCAAACCTGGTGCAGATTTCAATCTCTGTTGAAAACCTCAGCAGGTTAATGTTTGTTTGTTAGTGCATATTAACTGCACCTGTCCCTTGTGTTTTTCTACAGCGGTATTAGTCAATCGTCTGCTTAGTTACTTACTGATTTTCATTATACTGTAGTAGACAACATTTGAAGCGGCTCAAAAAAAAAAAATAAAAAATAAAAAAGATAAGAATAATTTTTTGTTCATTATTTTAGGACAATGCTGGTGAAAGGTTTTGGTCCACTTCAAATGATGACTACTGTATATACAAATATACACATACATGCATGTGTACGTGTACGATATAACAGTTTAAATTGTACCTGAAGTAAATACATTAAGCAAACTAATATTTCACTACTATGATCCTATTTTGAGTGTTTTTCTGTTTTTTTTTTTTCCAAGTTTGTTTTGTTCTTGGGTTGTTTTGTTCCTGTTTTGTTTAATTCCAGTTTTGTGTCATTTCTTTCCTTTGTTTTGTTTTGTTTTGTTTCGTTTTGTTTCATTTAGTTTAATTTCTGTTCCATTCTGTTTATTTTCATTCTTGTTTCGTTCTTATTTGTTTTGTTTCATTTCTGTTTCTGTTCCGTTTCGTTTTGTTTCATTTCTGTTCTGTTCCGCTTCGTTTTTGTTTTTGTTTTTTTCAAATTTTTATTTGTTTTGTTCATGTTTTGTTTCTGTTTTGTTCTTGTCTTGTTTGGTTCCTATTTCATTTAGTTTAGTTTAAGTAAATTTTTGATTCATTTAGTTCCTGTTTTGTTTTGTTTCGTTCCCATTTTGTTTTGTTTCATTTCTGTTTCTGTTCCGTTTTTGTTTTTGTTATGTTTTTTTCTTTGTTGTGTTGTTCCTGTTTCGTTTAGTTTAATTTAGTTTAGTTCCTGTTTTGTTTCATTTAGTTCCTGTTTTGTTTTGGTTAGTTTCAGTTTCATTTCATTCCCTTTTTGTTTTCTTTCATTTCTGTTTCTGTTCTGTTTCGTTTTGTTTTGTTCGTGTTTCGTCTTGTTCTGAGCATGTTTTGTTCATGTTTTGTTCCTGTTTTGTTTCTGTTTTGTTCCTATGTTGTTTTGTTTCTGTGTTGCTTTGTGTCTTTTTCATTAAGCTTAACTAGTTTAGTTTCTGTTTTGTTTCCTTTAGCTGCCGTTTTGCTTCATTTCATTTCGTTTAATTTAATTTCTGTTCAATTTTGTTTTATTCTTGTTTTGTTCTTGTTTCTGTTTTGCTCCATGTTTGTTTTGTTCTTGTTTCATTTTGTTCCGTTTTTGTTCTGTTTTGTTCCGTTTTGCTTTGTCTGTTGTATGTGAGAAAAGTTGGGGTTTGAGCAAAAACAAAAAAAAAAAAAAAAAACACATCATGTCAAATACAAAAAAAAATATTCAAACAAAAAAGAAAAGATGAATAAACGAATAAAGGAAAAGACAAACAAATAAAAATAAACAGACAAACAAACAAACTAATGAATAATGATAGATTAGACAAATTAAAGGTCCATGAAGCGCTTTGAAATGTTTTTGTCACTGTTTTGTAGCACACTAGCATAGATATCCTTAAAACGAACATAATTTTTTAATCACACAAAACATTTAATAAAGAAATATGGAGGCATGGTTTGATGGAAGGATGAACGGACAGACAGACTGAAAGACAGACAGACATACAGACAGACAGACAGACAGACATGTACGGCAGCATGTAGTGTATCATGTACAAGTCCTCATGTCTTTATCATGACTCTAGGCTCTGTATATCTCTGTCTGCTGGCTCTGATTTCCAGATGAAAACTCATCATGTCGCCAAGAGTCCTCAGAAGGCTCAGTCATTTCCGGATGGAGCTTCAGCAGGAGGTTCAAGATCTCGCTTTCAGCTCCGCCGCCCGCCGTCATCAGCAGATGTGCTCACAGCGGACTCACTTACACTCTGATAGAGAGACCAGCGCACAGTCAATAATCAAGCTGTAGTTTTGATGTGACTTGTTTGGAAACTCATGCAGTGACCCATGCCTTTGAGTTGTATAATAATGCAAAACCGAAATGGGCGCCATTAAAATGGGAGCTCGTTAGAGGCTTTATTTACCTAACCTCCGCCGGCCACATCACGATATCATCGAAGCAGCAGATTATTATTAAACTGTTTTATTTATCCATGTGTTTGGCACAGGTCCATCTTCTGTTTTCTCTCTCACAAAAAAAGTCATAGTCTAACCAAAGTGTTCGATTCAACTCGCTTTATTTTTCTTTTAATGTTCATTTTTAATGCTAATTGATTAATTCAGAACTAGTGATGCATGAAACATCAATAGGAATATCTGTATCCGCCAATTCATACTTATTAGATATATTATCTTCATCTGCTTATAAATTATTGATTATTTAAATCAGTTAGCACAGTAGAGAATCCATGTCTGATATTATTACTTGGAATTAGAGATTCACAATATATCGGTGCCAATATCGGATAAATGTTTTTTTTTTTTTTTTTTTGCTTTCTGCTTAAGACAAAAACAAAATAAATTTGAAATTATTTCAGTTCAGTCAATGAAAGGCATTAAAAGTTTTGAATTTTACTTGCAATTAGTGATGTACTACATGTGTATATCGGTGGATATATCGGATAAATGCTTTATTTTTAAAACATTACCGCTATCTGCTTGATAAGAAAATGCTGACTGATCGACAAAATATGGGTTGTCTCAGTTCAGACAGCGAAAGAAATAAAAAAATTGTGCATTTTACTTGGAATTAGTGATGAACCATATTGTTGACAATATCAAATACATGCTTTGTTTTTTAAACATTATCTCTATCTGATTGACAAAAAAAAAAAAAAAACACAAATAAATAAGTAAAAATATTGACCTAAAAATAATAAGTTGTTTCAGTTCAGACAACAAAAATTTTATGAATTTTACATGGAATTAGAGATGCACACTATATATCAGTGACAATATCAAATAAATGCTTTGTTTGTGTTAAAACATTATCGCTATCTGCTTGATAATAGATAAAAAACTGACTAACAAAACATGGATTGCTTCAGTTCAGACAATGAAAGGCATCAACATTTGTGCATTGTACTTGGAGTTAATGATGTAATATATATATCGGTGACAATATCAGATAAATGCTTTGTTTTTTTTTAAACATCACCATTATCTGCTTGATGAGAAAAGACTGAGAAACAAATTATGGATAGCTTCAGTTCAGATAATGAACGGTATCAAAATTTGAGCATTTTACTTGGAATTAGTCATATACTCTATGTATCTGTGACAATATTGGATAAACGCTTTGTTTTTTTTAACATTATCGCTATCTGCTTGATAAGATAAAAAAAGACTCACCAACAAAATGTGGATTGCTTCAGTTCAGACAATGAAAGGCATCAACATTTGTGCATTGTACTTGGAGTTAATGATGTAATATATATATCGGTGACAATATCGGATAAATGCTTTGTTTTTTTAGTTTTTTTAACATTACCACTATCTGCTTGATAAGAAAAAAAAAAAAAAGTCTGACAGACAAAATATGGATTGGTTCAGTTCAGACAATGACAGGCATCAAAATTTGTGAATTTTGCTTGGAATTAGTGATGTATTATGTTTATCGACGACAATATCGTATTAATGCTTTATTTTTTTTTAAACATTACCACCATCTGCTTGATAAAAAAAAAAATTGACCAACAAATTATAGATTTTTTTAGTTTAGACAATGATAGGTATCAAAATTTATGCATTTTACTTGGAAATAGCCAAGTTTGTACCAAATATGTACCATATCGGTGACAATATCAGATAAATGCTTTGTTTTTTTTAAACATACCACTATCTGCTTGTTAAAAAAACTGAAATAACAATACTGAAAAAATAATTGTAGATTGTTTCAGTTCAGACAACAAAAGACATCAAAATGTTGTGAATTTTACTTGGAATTAGAGATGCACTCTATATATCGGTGTAAATATCGGATAAATGCTTTCTTCTTTTTTACACTCTTTTTCTTATCTGCTTGATAAGAAAAAATATTGACCAACAAAATATGGATCGTTTCTAACAGTTGATTGTCTAACAAACAATGAACAACATCAAAATGAGCAAATTTTACTTGCAGTTAGTGATGCACAACAGTTTGGCTACAATATTAGTAGCAACTGATTTATTTCTTTATGTTATCATTGTCAACCTGATAAGAAAGTAACGCTCAGCAGCAGATGTGCTCACAGTGAGCTTAAACACATACACAGCCTAGCACACATTTGGGTAACAATCAAGCTTTAGTTTTGATGTGACTTGTTTGGAAACTCATGCAGTGACCCGAGGCTTTGAGTTGTATCCTAATACAATCCGATATGTCGGCTATTAAAATGGAAGCTCATTAGGGGCTTTATTTACCTAACCTCCGCCGGCCACATTACGACCTCATTTAAGCAGCAGATTATCATTAAACCATCTTTTTATTCTTTGTGCTTGGCACAGGTCCATGCCATATTTATTTTTATTTTTTTCCCTCCACAAAATGTCATAGTGTAACCGCAGTCAACTCAGAGTGGCCTATGGAGAGAACACAAGGCGGGAAAAAAGCTCCTATCAATCGTGAAAAGCTTTTATAGATAATTACAGCTTGCATGCATTTGCTGCCGCCATACCTTTTTTTTTATAGTGCTTGTGGGTGTAAATGAGATTGAGGTAATTAAAAATGCT
The DNA here is from genome assembly GCF_052040795.2 of Danio rerio. Classification (NCBI taxonomy): domain Eukaryota; kingdom Metazoa; phylum Chordata; class Actinopteri; order Cypriniformes; family Danionidae; genus Danio; species Danio rerio. Next base: position 7,550,386 of record NC_141024.2, read on the forward strand.
CGCCAGTGATTCACACCCAGGCACGAGCCAAAAAGCATTTCCCTTTTGTGGGGTCCGGTGTCGCACTCGAAACGTCAACATGATGGATGCGAGTCAAGGTCACGTATGAAAGGCCTGTTTAAAAAGCAGGAGCGGCCATATGAATGATGAGGGAGGGGGAAAAGTGAAAGCACTGCATTCAAAATCCACCAGGAAGGACGTAATAAACGTCCTCAGTCAGCGGTCTGTGAACCTGCAAGTGCTGAGAGCAAAAGCCAAAAGGTGACACCTGTCTCTCAGTGGGTGTAGAAATACCGCGTGAAACTCTCGTTGTGGGCTTTGTAATGAAATGTCATAAAGCCAGTTCTTATTACCGCCGACACGCAACTCATCCTCTCCTGTAATAAGACTAGAGGACTCAATGATGACAGTGCTTCAACTGAAGTAATATGCCTTCATGTCAATCAACTAAAGCAGCAATGAACGCCGTATGGGGAATTCAGAAAGTAGCCTGTTGCAAAGCTAGTTTTTTTTTTCTCCTTGACAATGAAAGGCGTCCAAAGCTGTGAATTTAATTTGGATTTAGTTGTGCGCTATATATTGGTGGCGGTATTGGTGGATAAATTCTTATTTTTAATTTTTATCGTTATCTGCAAAACAATGAATAAAAAACAATAATCAATAATAAAGGTTTTACTTTGTTTTGTTACGATTAATTAAACAAATTACTGTTTTGCCTGCTACAACACCATTACTGACAATAAAATGTGCCATTATATTTATATATATATATATATATATATATATATATATATATATATATATATATATATATATATATATATATATATATTCGCAATTGAGCTTACTGATGCGGTTTTCATTGGACTTTGTTTCTGTCGGCCTACAGCTGGCGTGTATCAGCGAGTTGTTTTTAAAAGAGATACAACTGTGGCCAAAAGGTCATTCAAATTATTTATATTATTTATTAAATTACCCTTTAATTTGTATATTGTTAACGTCCACCCCTATCCCAACCCTAAACCCAACCATCGCAGATATGTAAAAATGGTAATAACACTAAATATTTAAATTGTTTATTAAATAACCCATTAAAATTTATTTTATTACCACCTATCCCCCACTTCATGCTATAGTGATGTAAGTATCCACAGCTGTATCCCATCTAGATATTACAGTGAGAGCGCTGCACATAACTCACAATGACTGGCATGCGTATGTGTAGGGGTGGGACAACCACATAACTGATGATGATTGGAATGTGTGTGTAGGGGTGGGACAACCACATAACTAATGATGTATGGCATATGTGTTTAGCGGTGGGACAACCACATAGCTGATGATGATTGGTGTGTATGTGTAGGTGTGGGACAACCACATAACTGATGATGTATGGAATATGTGTTTAGCGGCGGGACAACCACATAACTGATGATGATTGGTGTGTGTGTGTGTAGGTGTGGGACAACCACATAACTGATGATGTATGGCATATGTGTTTAGCGGTGGGACAACAACATAACTGATGATGATTGGCATGTGTGTGTGTAGGGGTCGAACAACCACATAACTGATGATGTATGGCATATGTGTGTAGCGGTGGGACAACCACTTAACTGATGATGATTGTTGTGTATGTGTGTGTGGGTGTGGGACAAACACATAAATAATGATGAATGATGTGTGTAGGAGTGGAACAACCACACAACTGATGATGATTGGCATATGTGTGTAGGGGTGGGACAACCACATAACTGATGATAATTGGCATATGTGTGTAGGAGTGGGACAACCACATAACTGATGATGATTGGCATATGTGTGTAGGGGTGGGATAACCAGATAACTGATGATGGTGCTTTGTATTTAATAGGCCGATATATTTTTATGTTTATATTATTACATAATACATATTCTTATTACATAATTCCCTCATTGTTTAAAAATTAACTAGTTAAAATTAAAATTTAAAAATGTGATGACGCCATGTGATCGGTCATCATAACTGCAGCAACATTGAGCACCGAAGCGTTCAGCAGTCTGGCTTGACAGGTCAGTTTTCGTAATAGTAATCTCGTTGATCACCAGCTGCAGCTGTGTTTCATTTCGAACGCACCTATGATGTTTGGCACATGTTTATAAGGGTGGGACAACTGCATAACTGACTAAGATATATGTGTGTGAGTGTAGGAGTCAGACAACCACATAACTGAAAATGCTTATGTGTAATTTAAGCATTATTACCAGAATTAAAATTATTTATTGGCCAATAAATTTAGGATTTTTGCACCAGCTGAGACAATATAAGACACTTAAAGTTGCAAATTTTACATACAATTAGTGATAAAAGATATATTGCAGAGATACAAAAAAAGCTTTTTTTAACAAATGATTTTATCCGTAATTGATCAACTAATCATTTATGTATTTTTCCACCAGTATAATGTATATAAACATATAAAACTAAGAATATAACTTGGAATTGTAGATAAACAACATATCAGTGGCTATATTGGTTGGAAAAAGTCAAAACGCTCAAGCTGTATGGTTTACGGTCTATTTCATAACATTATATTGCTACTGGGTCAAAGTATAACTCTAATTAAAATGAAACTTGCAAAACATCGGATTGCAAACCTGCAGTCTGATATCCTCATCTTACCTTAATGAAAGTGTGAAAGAAGGTTTCGGTGCGTGTTTTGCAGCGACATGAAAAATAAGCAAGAATGCTATTCAATTATCTCCCACTGTACTCACACAGCCAAATAGCCTTTCTCAAATTGAAGACGTTGAGAGTTGATTCAGGCAAATGGACTAAATCACGCTTGGGTGTTTAAAGTTTTGAAGCCTCTGCTGTACATGTCCTCATGCAAATTTGCTATTTAGCGCTGAATAAGGACACATTGCCACAGGCAGTAATTTACTATAATGTCAGGAAGTAATAGGAAATCAAGAAGGGTGTCACGCTAACCCTGAAAATAAAGATTTGAAGGATATCTTTTTTTTCAGTTTGTTTTAATGTTTTAATCAGTACACAATGATGTTTTAATTTTAAACATATTTTCTAGTAAATATGGTAAAATTGTATACATTATACAAATTATTTTCATAAACAAATTTATTTTCATGAATTTTATACAAAATTCATTTGTTTTGTATTTTTTTTTTTTTTAGAAATATACATTTAATCATTGTTTTATTTTCAACTAGCTAAAATAAAATAAGTTTTGAAGTTTTTAACTTTTGAAGAATCACTCCTATTTAATATTAATAGTAATGTAAAATTGTAGGTCGTAATATTTTGATTTGATATGCCAATTAAGTTTGTGTTTGTACTTCAGGTGTATTTATATATTTAATAAAATATTTAAAACAATAAAAGGTAATTATTAGATGTTATAAATGTATTCTAAATTATTTTCAAAATAAATTTCCAACATTAATTAATGTGTCAAAAATTGATACAATAAACTAAAACCTACAGAAAACATCCAGTAGAAAGCGCACAGTATTTATTATTATTATTATTATTAGTAATAATAATAATAATAATAATAATAATACCAAGAACAACAACAACAACAACAATAATAATACATTATTATTATTTATTTATTTATTTATTTTACAGTGCTCATGTTATTATTACTCTTTGGTTTTGTCATTTGTCCATGATTGTCAATTATTTTATTTTTCCCTCATAGTTTTAATTCATTGATTAGCTTCAGAGTGTCTTTCCAAAAAATGTATGTCAAATCTCAGGATTGAAACTGCAGTATTGACTTGAGTGATGCCTAAGAGTTTTTTATGTTCTGTGCAGTTGTGCACTGCTTTGCAAATCCTTCCAGTGCTTTATTATGATCTTATTGTTACATAATTTATTACGGCTGAAACTTTGGCATGTCGGAATTTCACCTGAGGCTTCATTTGCATAAACACTGGCATTTTTAAATGTCATTCTGAAATTAAGACGTCTTTTGAAGTCAGTTATGAGAGACAGATGTCCATAAAGTTTATTAGTCAGTAGAAATGTTTATGACGGAGGCGCTTCACATATTCACTGCGTCCTAATTTATTCGCTGCCAATGCACACTCAATATGTGCTGGTGATGCTTACTCTGGCAGTGCAACACTTTTTAAACAAATGTTATGATTGGTTCGTTTAGTTTATTGTAGTCATCATCTTAGACACATGTGTTGAAAATGTATTTAGAAACTTGGATTGCTTTATAACTATTGATATATTTTTTTAATTAATCATTTTAATGTGCATACATTATTTGCATGTACAGTATCTATCACACATGCTAAATTTGTACTTTTCAAGAAAACTGTCCATATACAGAGTGGCTTTTCAAAAATAAAAGAAAAAAATAACTGGGATGGTACTCTTTCAGTTTTTTTTAGTACCTATTTAAAGGTACTATAGTAATGTATAACTTTATTGTACAATATAGTCAATTTTGGTACTAATATATTAATAATATAAATATATTAATAATATATAACTTTAACAAATAACAAAGAACAAATATATTAATAATATATAACTTTAAGGTACTAATATGAATCTTTTAGTTTAGATATTAGCATGTACCCTTTAAGTACAAAAATGTACTTGAAGTCTTTTAAAAAAGCGTTTATATTTTTTATTTCTGAGCCTGTATACTGTACTGTGTGTATATACACACACATACAGTTGAAGTCAGAATTATTAGCCACCCTGTTTTTTTCTTTTCCCTAATTTCTGTTCAACTGGGAGACGATTAAGGGCTTAGTCCCTTTATTAATCTGAGGTGGCCAAAGCGAAATGAACCGGCAACTTGTAACTTATCTAACATGTTTCACACAGTGGATGTGCTTCCCCATATACATATATATGTAGTGCTCAGCCTTAATGACCACTCATAGATATCTCCAATATTTTCTATAGGACGTGTTACAGCCAAAACATAATTTTATAAGTAATATATACAGTATATTTACATAATATAAGGTATTAGCCCCTATCCATTAAATTAGTCAATACCAAAGCCAAAACTGGAAGTAATCTTTAAAAAAAAGTTTTAATTAAACTTGTTTAAATGCATTTAAATCAATGCTTATATTCTCTGAAAAACAGATAAAGATATTAATTAATAACCATGTCTGTTTTAGTACTTCTTAACTATGTTTGATTAATTGTATAATTCTTGTATTTTTTTTTTTTTTTAGGTTGTTCAGAGACAACAGATGAAAAGTAGCCTTCTGGCTAATTCTAGTGCATTTGCAGAAATGCTAATTAATGTAGACTGTCCCTGCCAAATTAACAAAATAAATAAATAAAATTTAATTTTAAAAGAGGCAGTACTCTAAATGTTAATACATTTTACATTTGTAAATATTGTGATATTATTTATTAATAAATTGTATCTAACTCACTGCAGGTCAGCATATTTTCACACTACACTTTAAACTGTGTACTCACTACTCACTATGACATTATTTCCTCTGTTTCCACACAGTATGGATGGCAGATTCACTGGGATGCGACAGTCTGGAAACTCGGGAGCGAATCCTTCCATCAAGGCCTTTTCAAGCGTCAATCATGGTGAGGATCTGAAAGACGACTGCAGCTTCCTCAGGAAAAGCAACATCTCTCTCTATGTTTGAACTTCAGACTCTACTCATCCAGTCAGATGGAGAAATCCTGGAGCACACCAGAGCTGGAGAATCAGTGGGTGGTGGGTGTGTTTTTGTTCTTCAGTGAATGATCTCATAGGCCCTGTGTACACCTGGTTGTTTTTGGGAATCTGATAACAATTGGATGAAGCTAAATACACGTGTGAACAGGTAGTGATTTTAGCTTGTACACTTTTGATCACTTCTTTAGGTAGTCAAAAACACTACCTTTCATTTAAACATGGTAACAATCTTGCTAGCAGTACTCTAAAATATGCCAACATGTTTGACACCATTCTATCTTGCTAAGTACTGTGTCCATGTGCTAAATCATGCTAGCAGTATAGTTAACATGTCTGTTTGTAATAGTTGTGTCGAGCAATATGTTAAACAGAAGCAGTAAAGTGTTAATAATGTGCCAAATGCTAACACTTTTGAGTTTGTCTACGTTTGACCTTTTCGGGTGGTCACATTTTGTTTTATAGAGTTAAGGCTAAATGTGTTAGCAGTGTGTTAAAGCATGATAATGTGTGCTAAAGCATGTTAGCAAGGCTTTGAAATATGCTAGCAGTATTTCATGTTAACAATGTGTTAAAACATGATATAACATGTTAGCCACATGCTAACAATGTTAAAACATAATAGTAGCGTTTCTGAGCTTCTATTGCTAATGAAACATATTAGTAACATGTTAATTCAAGCTGGCATTCTACTGTTTTAAAAACACCATGCTAATCCTAATATGTTAGTAATGTTCTAAGCATATTAGCAATATGTTAACATTGTGTTATGCTAACAACAATGTGCAAAAACATGATCAACTGTTTATATCTGCCAGTGTATTAACTTGTTGACCAATGTTGTTAGCAACATTCTACAGCGTTGTACACTGACACATAGTAACAATCATGCTAGCAGTGCTCTAAAATAGGTCAACCTGGTGAACGCCATGCTGCCACACTAATTAATTGTAACCATGTGCTAACTAATGCTAGCAGTAGCTATAGTAAATATGCCATCGATGTGTTAACATTGTTTAAAGCCCAACAACAACATGTCAAAACAGTAAAGTGTTCTGTGCTTGTATATGCTAACAATATTAAAGGAATGCTCAAACCTTTTAGCAAGTGTAGTTAAGGTTTTAAAGCGTGCTAGCAGCATGCTAAACATCTTAGTAATGTTCTAAAACATTACCAGTTAGCTAAAATGTGTTAGCAAAGTCCCACAACATATCAAACATGCTAACAGTCCTTCTATTCACATGCTAACACATGCTTTTAAATGGTAAATCACTTTATAAACAACTTTATACTATAACCATTCAGGCTATACAGCAAATGGTAGCAACAAGTTCAAACATGCTAACATTCGTTCTATTCACATGTTAACACATGCTTTTAAACTGTAAAGCATTGCATAAACTACTTTATAGGCTACTATTTTAATCATTCAGGCTAACTAGCAAATGGTAACAACATGTCTAAACATGCTAACAGTCCTATTTACATGACAACACATGCTTTTATACTTTACTTTGTAAACTACTTGCAGACAATTTTAACCATTCAGGCTAATTAGCAAATGATAGCAACATGTTAAAACATGCTAGAATTCATTGTATTCACATGCTAACACATGCTTTTAAATTGTAAGACACTGCACAAACTACTTTATACTATTTTAATCATTCAGGCTAAGCAGCGAATGGTAGCAACATGTCAAAACATACCAACAGTCCTTCCATTCACTAACACATGCTTTTAAACTTTATACTACATTATAAACTACTTGTAAACTATTTTAACCATTCAAGCTAATTAGCAAATGTTAGCAACATGTTAAAACATGCTAACATTCATTGTATTCACATGCTTACACATGCTTTTAAACTGTAAACCACTGAATAAAGTACTTTATACTATTTTAATCATTCAGGCTAATTAGCAAATGGTAGTAACATGTCAAAACATGCTAACAGTCATTATATTCAAATGCTAACACATGCTTTTAAACTATAAGCTACTTGTAAATTATTTTAATCATTCAGGCAAAGCAGCGAATGGTAGCAACATGTTAAAACATGCTAACAGTCATTATATTTACATGCTAGCACATGCTTTTAAAGTATACACTACTTTATAAACTACTTTAAAGTATTTTAATCATTCAGGCCGAGCTTTCTCAAGCCACCATCAAAGTTTGTTTACAGATTTTACTGTGCAGTTACTGTTATTGCACCAACAATATGGCATAATTACTTCTCCTTCTGTTTCAGTGTGTTCTGCTCTTAAAAGCCATGTGGAAACGGCTGGCGTTTGTTGTTCATTAGGGGTTATTGTTTCTCCGCTTTCACTTATTGGAAGCGCCTCCATTAGTAAGTCAGCATGAGTCTGACCCACGAGGCACTTAACAGCTTTTACAGTTGACAGTTACAATGCAGGCTGTAAAAGCAGGGGCAGGTGTGTTTTATTGTTGGTTTTTGTAATGGGTGGGTTTGTTTTTGATAGGCGCTTCTGAATGCCCATGTGTCCCAGGCTGGATGACCTTTGGGCAGCGGTGGGCATCTGTCTTCCTCTACAGGGGTGCCAGGGCTTTTCTCGCAGCTCAAAATTACTGTTATCGCTGAGGAGAACCAGAGCCACAGAGAAACCACTCATCATACGGCTACAGTGAAATAAAGTAAAAACCTTCAGAGGTAAACCAAAATTTTTACTAATAAAATCAGTGTTTAATGATAAATACAGAAAATGAGATTATATTAAACTAATTATTTATGTTTATTGGTTGACTTCTCAAGATAAGTGTGTGTGTTTTTACATTATTGTTACTGTTATTTATGCTAAGATTGGACAATACAAAATGGTTAGTAATGGAGTATGATACTGTACATCCATATGCCAACATTTCAGCATTATTTTGTTTTTGTTTGGCTGTAGTTTTAAAATCATGTTTCAAAAGATTAGTTATTCTATTTAAAATAACGTGGTGAAGTCTTGCTGGACCCTATTTTTAAACTGTATTCTATGTATTTTATTTTAACCCTATTCTATTCTATTCTATTCTATTCTATTCTATTCTATTCTATTCTATTCTATTCTATTCTATTCTATTCTATTCTATTCTATAATGCAGTCTTGAAGACCCCACATTTTAACCATATATTTTATTTTATATTATTTTATTTTCAACCGCTTTCTCCGGGGTCAGCAAAGAGAATCTCAGACTTCCTTTTTACTGGACACTACCTCTAGCTCCTCCGGGGGCATCCCGAAACATTCCCAGGCCAGCTGGGAGACATAGCACCTCTCGTGTGTTCTGTGTCTTCCCTGAGGCCTTCTGCGAGTGGGACATGCCTGGAACGCCACCCTAGGTAGGCATCCAGGAGGCATCCAAAATGGATGCCCGTGCCACCTCAGCTGAGTTCTCTCAATGTTGAGGAGTTGCAGCTCTACTCTGAGTTGATCCTGGGTGACAGAGCTCCTCACCCTATCTATAATGGTGTGCCTTGCCATCCTGCAAAGGAAACTCATTTCGGTTGCTTGTATCCAAGATCTTGTCCTTTCGGTCATGACCCGAAGCTCTTGACCATATGTAAAAGTAGGAACGTAGATTGAGCGGTAAATTGAGAGGGTTGCCCTTTGGCTCAGCTCCTCCTTCACCACAACCGACCGATACATCGACCTCATTACTGCTGCCGCTGCACCGATCCACCTGTCAATTTCATGTTCCATCCTTCCCTCACTTGTGAACAAAACCCCATGATACTTGAGCTCCCCCGCCTGGGGTAAAGACTTTCCTCCAACCTGGAGATGGCAAGCCACCTATTTCTGGTGGAGCACCATGGCCTCAGACTAGGAGGTGCTGATTCTCATCCCAGCTGGACACACTTGGCAGCAAACTACCCCAGTGCATGCTGAAGGTCCATGTCTGATGAAGCCAGCAGGGCCACATCATCTGTGAATAACAGAGATGCAGTGGCATGACACATTTGTCTAGAGTGCCAGTTAAGCTTGTGATGAACCTGCAGAAATCCTGCGCTCCCCAAACCGGACCCTCTACAGCCCAAGGCTGTACATAGAAATATTTCCCAGAAAAATTATGAACAGAATTGGTGAGAAAGGGCAGACCTCCTGGAGTCCAACATGCATTGGAAACTTGTCTGACTTATTGCTGGAAATATATTTTATTTTAACCACATTCTACTCTACTCTACCCTACTCTACCCTACTTTACTCCACTCTACTCTATCCTAAAAAATAGATGTTCTTCCTTATTTTTAAATGTTAACCAATCAATTACATAGTTAAAACTTCAACTGAACACACTAGAAGCTAAATCAAACGAAGTTTGCTGTGAATTTTTATACATCTAAATACAAATTCTAAAACATCCAGTGCTAAAACAGACTCGTCTCTGAGCAAACGATATCCGAACATGCAAAAACTCTAAAACACAGTAGTTTCCTCGCTGAAGTGCTCCACTTTCCCCCCCTTACTAACTAAGCCAAATACCGAGAGAAGTAAATCTCCTCTGATACATCAAACACTTCCAGAAAAGCCTCTTGCACGCTCTCCTCCTTCATCAACATCAGTCGTCTAATTAAACCTTCCCTCAATCCAGATCTCGTCCCATGATTCAGCCTCCGTAACCCCGCGACACGACTCCTCCGTTCGGCCGCTTATGCGCACTATTTTCAGCAGTTCTTCCCTCTCCCGCCGACGAACGAGCCATTTTTCATTCTCCACCGCCACAAAGGTGAAACTCAATAAATGTCAGACTCCCCATGGGCCCGCGTTTGTGGAGCGATCATACATTTAGAGCTTGCAATTATGTCAAAGCAGCAAAATTAATGAAATGCCATTCCACGTGAGACCTCTCTTCATTTACATAATATTAATTCCACTCAGGATTACATTTTTTTTGGTCTTTTTTTAAGGACAGTTCCATATTGCCGCAGTCACATGTCATGCCACTTTACAGTACTCCCAACACCCATGAAACTTCCAAGCACAGGCAGGTTGTTTATTTCCCTGTGTCATGCTCTCATTTTTCATGCGAGTGTTTTACTTAAGCGCTGCACTCAGGTGGACTTGCTTTTCACTCAGCGTTTTAAGGCTAAAGCGGGCCGTCTGCTAAATCCCCCGAGACTCGTTGTGCGGTTGTTTCTCAGAGTTTAAGGGAAGCTGAAATAGCCCGTTCTTATGGAGATGAGGGTTTAAAAGGTGAAAGCTTTTATATCCCACAATCCCTGGCCTCAACCCATTGAGATCTAACTCTCATGTGCTTCGCTGTGTCTTGAGAGAGTAACCTGGTCAAATACATTAGTCAAGTCTTGACCGCTTGCACGCATGTGGACCTTCAGATGTGCCTTAATTCTTTGTGGCACAGATTCAACAAAGTGTTTGAAGAATGCCTCAGAGATTTCGGTGCATACTCATATTGTTTTATCATAGTTTATTTGTCAGGTCTTCATCCATAATGTAAATCTCTCAAATGTGATTTGCTGGATTTTGATTTGGTGTTTGTGGAGAACATTTGAGGGAACCAGTTTGAGATGAATTGAGCTTCGTCAGTTGGTATGGATCAGAATTTACTCTAAATTGGGTTCATAGTGTGCCAATAAAAACTCACTTACTTCATTACACCATAGGTATCCCGATTCATTGATACACTATTTTATAGATCCATACTTTCATGTTGTTGCCACCAAATTTTGACACTACCACCCAAAGCTTGCAGCAGATATTGAGACTTAATAGATTAGATACTGTTTTTCACAATAATTGTCCAGTTTTGTTGAGCCGGTGTGAATTGGAGTTTTCCCTGAATCCCCTTGGCACTCGTGTGGTTGTTTCTGGGAGTTTAAGGGAAGCTGAAATAGCCTGTTCTTATGGAGATGAGGGTTTAAAAGGTGAAAGCTTTTATATTCCACAATCCCTGGCCTCAGAGCAGCTCAACCTATGGAGATCTGACTCTAATGTGCTTCACTCTGTCTTAAAAGAGTAACCTGGTTAAATGCATTAGTCAAGTCCTGACCACTTGCACGCATGTGGACCTTCAGATCTGCCTTAATTCTTTGTGGCACAGATTCAACAAAGTGTCCGAAGAATCCCTCAGAGATTTCGGAGTGCATACTCATATGGTTTTATCATCATTTATTTGTCAGGTCTTAATCCATAATGCAAATCTCCCAAATGTGATTTGCTGGATTGTGATTTGGTGACTGTGGAGAACATTTGAGGGAACCAGTTTGAGATGATTTGAGCTTTGTCACTTGGACAGAATTTACTCTAAATCGGGCCCAAAGTGTGCCAATAAAAACTAACTTTCTTCATTACACCACCCTCATCCTGAATCATATATATATAAGTTGATAGATGCATGCTTTCATGTTGTGTCCACCAAATTTTGTCCCTACCACCCCACGCTTGCAGCAGATATTGAGACTTAATAGATCAGACAACATTTTTGACAACTATTGTTGAGGCAGTGTGAATTGGAGTTTCACCAATGTTTCTTCTGCTGCTGGAGCTCATCTGCTTCAAGGTTTAATGTCTTGTGTCTTTAGATATTCTATTAACTCAAATCGGTCTGGTTTCTTCTGACCTCTGGCATCAACAAGGGATTTTGGCATACTGTATAATTAAGTTATTCCAGACAATTCTCAGTAACAATTTGGTTGTGTGTTTAAAACACTCAGACTAGTGCGTTGGGCATACCTGCCACTGTTTGTCTTCCAAGTATCGAGAGACCAAGGGTGGTATTGTCTACTACTACTGACATTGCTACTGCCACCATTCAAAATATACCACTTGCACAGAAATCAACACCTCAACTAGGTTGTTGTACCAGATTGAGGTAAAAAAAAAATGCTTTGAGATTTGAATGTTTTGTCGATTGTGTGAGGTGATGAGCTTCATACAAGATCTGGCAACTTGACAAACACGGAAAAAAAGTGATTTTTCGCAACTAGATTGGACTGTACAAGTTACAGGGATTTCCCAGGAGAAATAGCAAAACAGGACGGTGTTGGGAGATGGGTGTGAGATATGAGACACTTCCGGGAAAAATGATAGTTGGGCAGCAACAATCATGCCATGTACAACGTTGCTGAAAAATTATTTTTATTCCCCAATCTGATGCAAACAGTTGTGCTATTTTTTCCCCTGCATTCATTGATGAATGAAAGTTTCATAGAAATTACATTTTACATTGGATATGAGGATTCACTTTCATACAGATCTTGTGTCGTAGTGAATGTAAATGATCTGACTCTCAATGCAATGTCTCTTTATGAGTAAGTATTTGGAAGACTTTTCTGGCAGATATTTTGGCACTAGGTTACTTACAGTCACTTTATTTAGTGTGTTGTTCATTTAGAGATGTAAAATGTGTTTAGAGATGTATTAAATGTATAAATCTTTTTTTTCTTTCTTTAAAATACTTTGCAAGTGTGGCTATAAACACTTTTTATCGCAGCAAAATGTTTATATAATCACTTCAAAGTTTTAAAATGCACAGAACACTTGATTTATTTATTTAATATTGTTTGGTTGAAAGATTCCTTGGGGGAAATGGTGTATTTGACTTCAAACACTTGAAGGTCTTTCCATTGTTTTAATTGAATTTGTTACTGTATATGTTGTGATATTGTGATGAACCTTGAGTTCAGAACCTTGAGGAACCTTGAAGGGACTTTCTGCTGAGCTTAAAAGTAAAACTACTGTTTTTCACTGCATTTGAATCTTTAGAGACATTACGGTCGTTTCAGGTTAGACATATATTGCATTCAGCACAACAGGGAAAACAGATTTGTGCTTATCACACAAAGCTATTTTATGATTTTAGAAAGCTAAAATATGAGTTTTTGGTCACTCTTGAAGTTTAGTCACTTCAATGCTATAAATACAAAAAATATGCAGTTATATTTATACATTTTGTTGCCAAGTGACAACGTTTTTGTGAAGCAATTCGGCATTTTGATATATTGACTGATACTTTTTAAAATAGAAAACATATCATTGCATCTACTAATTATTTTAGGTATCATTATTTAAATAAATGCAGCACTGGTGAGCAAAGACAATAGTTTATTACTATTTTATGAATTTACTTTTTATCAAAATATATTTGTATTTGCATTTTTAATTTGTACAGATGTTAAAATGTTTTATTGTATAATAATAATGATAATAATGATAATAATAATAATAATAATAATAATAACAATACATATTATTATTATTATTATTGTTATTATTATTATTATTATTATTATTATTATTATTATTATTATTATTATTATTATCATCATCATAGTAACCTGTAAAAATGTGTTGCTGCCCTAAATTGAATCAAATAACTTTTACAATTCACTTCAACTAATTATTAAACAGACCTAAAACATCAACTTAAAATTGAAAAACTTAGTTTAAAACTTGATTAACCTGATTGAAAGTAAATTAAAAAATATCTTGACTTTTTCATTGAATAATTTTTATAGTGTAATATTTATATTATACTTCATATCATCACGTATCAATAATATACTTCAGATTCACACTGTAAAATCGAGCAACGCAATTAATTAAATGAATTCCTTTGACATTTGACAGAAAAAAGTTATGTTAACTCAACATTTGATTGTATTAGACTGAACTTAAACTGAATGAGTTAACTTTACTGAAGATTTCTAGTTCTCAGCATGCTTTGTGGAAAACTGGAGAATAAATGTAAAAAACTGTGTTATTGTTGTATATTTGAACGTGATTAACATAGATTACAGATCCAATTAAGTCAAAAAAACGTAAATAGTCTTAAATAGTCCAAGTTACGTGAACTCAACATTTGATTGTATTAGACTGAACTTAAACTGAATGAGTTAACTTTACTGAAGATTTCTAGTTCTCAGCATGCTTTGTGGAAAACTGAAGAATAAATGTAAAAAAATAACTCTTGTTGTGGTATTTTTGCACACGATTAACAAAGATTACAAATCCAATTAAGTCAAAAAACTTAAATAGTCTAAGTAAAAGACATTGAATATAATTAGGGAATATTTTTAATACATTAGCAAGAAATAAATGCATTACACAATACAGTTAAAATGACTTAATTGAGTTCAGTTCATTTGAGTAAGCTTAAGCAATAAGCACACTGTATATAATGCAGGGTTCCACACAATTGCTTTATGTTGTCCCAACACAAATCGATTAAGTTAACTGAATTGTTTAGTCAGACTTTATTTTGATGGTCTGTTTGTTGAATTAAAGTTACATTGCCAACTAATTCTCTTTCGATTAAAAGTAGACTGTTTGGTTGGAGTTAGGGCGAGGGTAAGTGTAAGTTGACATGTACTTGCAAAGTTTTTTATTTAAATGTCTGTTGAAAGTCTGTATCAACAGATATAAAGAAGACAGTCTACTAATACCCGAATGGACCATCAAAGTAAAGAGTCGCCAATTGTTTTTGCAAATTTACATGGATTGAACATAATTAAGTCCCAGGTTTTTACTGTGCTCAAATTGCTTCATTTACTCAAATGGAGTAAGTTCACAGTGCTCATTAGGATTCGTTTTTGAACTTAAATGGTTTGTTGCAATTGGTTTCCTCAAGTGGCTTGAGTTACATTTGGGTTTTACAGTGTATAAAATTTTGCTTTCTATTTACATAAAAAAATAGAGGAACGAATATTCTGCAAGTTTGTAACAACATGATGAGTAAAGTGACAAGACACACATCTCTTTTCCCCCACGTCTCCTCGCCATCATCTTTTCAGCCATGATTCTGTGGTGATTGTGTCAGTACAGTGAGATTCAATGGTTTACTCTCAGCTCCTCGTCCTTCTCTAATGAGAGTATCTGTAGAGCAGATGACAGTCGGTCTTCAACGCTGGGGTTTCCCAGGTGTAAACAGGCTCGGTGTGATTCCAGGAGTCCATAGACAAGCATTTCATTACCATCTGTGTCCTGAGAGAACCTCCTTCATAATTAATGCTTCCATGATGGATTACACGCGCTGCTTCCGAAACACTGCTGACTCCAACTCATTTTTGTTTCGTTTTTTTTTTCTTCTGCAGTATGATTTAATTGACGTTGTTTGCCTTCCACCTCCTCCTGACGATGAAACGGAGCATTTGATGATTAAAACGTCCCATGATGTACAGCTGCCGACGACCGCAGTGTGTTAGCGGAAATTAGTTTAATGCCTCAATTCACCCTAATGTTCTTTAAACAATGCTGGATGGGGGTCGTGAAAAATGACACACTTCACCACGGACCTCCATAGGTGCATTCGTCAAGCTTTTGTTCATTAATCAACCGCATCGTTACCGAAAAGCACAGTCAGCAAAAACACACTGTTCACCGGGCATTTGTTCATGTCAAAAGAACCGTGGTTTGATACAGTGTAGGATCAAAGAAATGAGTTTACCGCAGGTTTACTCTAGCTCATGGTCTTAAAATAAAACAGAAGCCACTGTAGGATGATAAAGGATAGCAATGTTTAACGGGATCCCTTTGTTTTAATGTGTTTTTTTTTTTTTTACACTTTTAGTGTAATTACTGCATGAAAACAGTTCACAAAGTCGCTCTAATGGGAGTTATTCTCTATACTGGAAAGCTGTGAAAGAACTCAAAAGAAAGGTTGGGTTTAATACTCGCACATATCATCTGGCAGCAGTTATTCTGTGCTTGTTTGTCATCTCTGTTCACTCTGAAAACTAAACAAGGGGTTAAAAGTGACAAACCTTCAGGTGTTCTCATTTACATTAATACGTTTTTAGTTTTAAAGCGGCGTTTTACAACGAAAACGATTCACGATCCACACTGACGTTTCACCTAGCGTTTCTGAACAGCTCTCCGTCCACACTACACCACTGAAAACGCACATCACGTGACCACACACCCACTCTGGCATGCGCTGCAGCATATGCGGACGTCTGAGCTCCAGGCAGTCAGGGTGTGCTTTGAGCACAGAATCCCAGTTGAGAGCTGTGCATGTCAGACAGTTCATCAAGGATCTACCGCTGGATGTCATCTTAGTATAGTTGTTAAACGTGATATTTAATTAATCTTGTTGTCTCTATCTAACGAAATCTTCCCTGACTTCGGTCTTTTGAATCTATTACCTGTTCTCAGGTAATCTGTTTTGGCTGAGCGCAAAGATAAGTTAATATATTAATTTATGTAACCACATACACTGATTCTGCATATTGTACTGATTGTTTTGCCTTAAACCTATGAACTTGTTGTACGTTACACTTGTATAATGGCCATTATTGATTATAAAAACTTATATTCAGCAAAAGAGAGGGTATGCGTCATATTTTTCGACTGAAATGAAAGGAGGTAGTGATGTTATAGGCTCAGTTTTCTTGTAAATATGCATACAGTAAAGATGTCTGTCATATAAATATGTAGCTACACGATGCCTCAATTTTTGTTGTCTGTTAAGTTGTTAAATGAAAATAGGCAGTTTTTTATATCATGTTTTCATTTTATTGTTAAGAAAGTGAAGCAACATAGCCAGTGGGATGTGAAGGACGTTATAAAGTACACTGCTTTTATCCTGACGTGTCCTCGGGAGTTTGTTTTCCATATCAGACTTGCGAAGTCTGAACTTAAAAGGAGAGGATGCAAGACTGAACTTTGTGTAGGCTACTTAATATTGAAAAAAAAAACCCAATCAGATTGTCTGCAGTCACACCTCCGTTTTCCCCCATCCACACTGACATGAAGCAGCAGCATTTTAAAACCACAGCGACTTCTTCAACATTTTCAAAACGCTTTGTTTTTGGCGCTCGAAAACTCTGGGGTAGTGTGGACGGAAGGCGTAACCATAGCACACAACATATGCATTTTAAAACGAAAACATAGTGTAAATGGGGCCTGAGGGACAAGGTGTAAAAGCCCCGCCCTCAGCTGGAAAAGGGGCGGGGAGCAGCAACCATTTGCATTTAAAAAGATCACTTTTTTCCCCACATACAATACACATACAAGTGGTTATAACATGGTATAATAAATGATCTGTGATGTATTTTGAGCTGAGAATTCACAGACATGTGATGTTTATCAGAGCCAGGACATTTTCACAGCATTTTTAAATATTTTTGTTTCTTTCTGGATAAAGTTTTCATTTTATTTGTACTTTGGTTGGAATACAAACAGTTCATATATATTTGTTTATTTACTTATTTTTAATCATTTTAAAGGTCAATGTTATTAGCCTCCTTAAGAATTCTGTATTTTTTTCATTGGGTGCACAATAAATCACTTTTTTCCATTGATTCGCCTATTTAACCTATCTTGCGGGTGACACAGTGGTTCAGTGGTTAGCACTGTTAACTCACAGCAAGAAGGTTGCTTGTTCTCCCCGTGTTAGTGTGGGTTTCCTCCAGGTGCTGTGGTTTCCACCACAGTCCAAAGACATGCGCTATAAGTGAATTGAATGACCTAAATTGGCCTTAGTGTATGAGTGTGTGTGAACGTGTGAGTGTATAGGTGTTTCCCAGTACGGGGTTGCAGCTGGAAGCCGCCGCATAAAACATGCTGGAATAGTTGGAGGTTCATTCCACTGTCTGTCTGTTTACTCTGAAAACTAAACAAGGAGTTTAAAGTGACAAACATGCAGGTGTTTTTCTTGTTGTTGCAGGAGTAACTAAGGCACAAGCTGTAAAAGCCTTGCTCTCTGCTGGAAAGGGGCGGGGAGCAGCAGCTCATTTGCATTTAAAGAGACAACCTTTTTTCACTTGCAATTGTTTAGTTATGGAAAAATAAATGATCTATGCAGTATTTTGAGCTGAAAATTCACAGACATGTACTGGAGACACCTGGGACAAATAGACGTACTGGTTCAAATATTTCCCAGGTGAACAGAGAGAGGACATTTTCACAGTGTTTTTAAATATATATTTTTTTACTTTCTGGATAAAGTTTGATTTTATTTTTAGTCTGGTTGGAATATTAGTTTATATATTTGTTTATTTATTTGTTTTTTTTATAATTTTGTAGGTCAATGTAATTAACTTCCTTAAGAATTCTGTATTTTTTTTTTTTATTGGTGGCACAATAAATCACTGTTTTCCAATGATTTGCCTAATTAACATATTTTACGGGCTACATGGTGCCTTATTAGTTAGCACTGTTGCCTAAAAAAGCAAGAAGGTTGCTTGTTTGAATTCCGGCTGGGACAGTTGGTCTTTCTGTGTGGAGTATGCATGTTCTCCCCATGTTGGTGTGGGTTTCCTCCTGGTGCTCCGGTTTCCCCCACAGTCCAAAGACGTGGTAGGTGAATTGAATAAACTAAATTGGCTGTAGTGTATGAGTGTGTGTATGGGTGGCTTCCAGTACTGGGTTGCAGCTGGAAGGGCATCCGCTGCCTAAAACATATGCTGGAATAGTTAGTGTTTCATTCTGCTGTGGCAATCTCTGAAATAGAGACCAAGCCGAAGGAAAATGAATGAATGAGTGAACTTACCTTGCCTAGTTAACTTAATTAACTTAGTTAGCCCTTTTAATTGCACTGAATACTAATATCCTGCAAAATAACTAGTACAATATCATGTACTGCATGTCATCCTGGCAAAGACATTAGTCATTTTAAATTGTTAATGAAACTATTAGTTTAAAAATGTGTCAAATCTTCTCTTCAAAAAACAGCATTTGACAAATATTTTTTAAAGAATTCAATTTCTGGGCTAATAATAATTTTACCTTCAACTGTATTTTACATCTTGTACAAAATAATAAAATGCAATAATAATAATAAATAACCACCGGCATTCTTTCGTTATTGCAGTATTAGTTGATGTGGATCCAGTAATATTTTAGTACCTACATTTTAGCATCTCTTTTATAAATAGTGTTTGAAGATCTGATGGTCTTTATCAGACAAACAAAGCACTTGTTTTTGTTTTGATGAGTGAGATCATTTGCATATTTTGTCAGTTGATCATGATTATTAATTAAGAGCAACAATCTCAAGCATCTGTAGAGCTTTTTTTAACTGCACATTTATTTGATCGTTTAAATCCAGGCATTTTTAAGCACAGCGTTTGCCATTTGTCACTGAAAACATTTAAAACCAAACATGTGTTTAAAATAATTACACTGTAAATATGAAATGTGGTAAAAATAAAATGGGTAATCATGGCTTCAATGCACTCGTGGTCAAATGCCTACTGTATTTAGTTTGTAGTGCATTAAAATGGTGAATTTCAGCATCAAATAAATAAGCATAAGATTTTATATCTTATCATTTTTACAACAAGCAAAACAATGATCCATGATGTTATTAATAATTTTTAGCACTCAGAATAATATATGGACAAACCTGATGTTGCGTTAATTTTGAGTTTAGCATGGTAAGACATTGCTATAAATGATCATTTTTTCCACATGGCTAATGTTTTAACATTGGTGGCATTAATTAGCATGTTTCTAATGTAGTTAACATGTTAGCATATTAATGTGTAATCATGTCGCAGACATAAGCTGATGTTTAAATTATTTATCATGTTGTTAGCAATTTTACATGTTTTAATATGTTGCTAGCATTCTGATTACATGATTAACAGGATTACTACCAGTATGCTGTTAGCAATAATATAAAATTTTAAACATAATTTAGCATGAAAAACATGGTAAAACATGGTTTGACTTGTTTCAAGCGTGATTTAACATTGCTAACATGTCTTGACATTGTTAACCTGATTTAGCACATTGATTTAACATGTTAGAGCATGTCGCTAATATGTTTTATAGCACTGCTAACACAAACTAGCATGCTGTTAGCGGTAATATAACATTCATATTGTTGATTTAACATAGTTAACATGTCTAACATTGCTAGCATGTTTAGGCACATTGCTAGCATGATTTAACATGTTATAGCATGTCGCTAACATAATTTACAGCATTATCAACATGGACTAGTATGCTGTTACCTATAATACAGCATTGATTTAACATAGTTAACATGTCTTAACATTGCTAACCTGATTTAGAACATTGCTAGCATGTTTCGGCACATTGCTAGCATGATTTAACATGTTATAGCACATAGTTTAACATGATTTACAGCATTACTAACATGAACTAGAATGCTGTTAGCAATAATATGACATTAAGCATAGTTAATATGTCTTAGCATTGGAAACCTAATTTATCACATTGCTAGCATGTTAAAATATATTGCTAGCGTGGTTTAACATATTATATCATGTTGCTAACTTGATTTACAGCATTACTAACATGAACTAGTATGCTGTAAGCTATAATACAACATTGATTTAACAGTTAACGTGTCTTAACATTGCTAGCTTGATGCAACACATTGTTAGCATGTTAAAGTATATTGTTTTAACATGTTATATATAGCATGTCGCTAACATGATTTACAACATTACTAACATAAACTAGCATCCTGTTAGCTAGAATACAACATTGATTTATCATAGTTAACATGTCTTAACATTGCTAGCTTGATGCAGCACATTGTTAGCATGTTAAAGTATATTGTTTTAACATGTTATATATAGCATGTCGCTAACATGATTTACAACATTACTAACATGAACTAGTATGCTGTTAGCTACAATACAACATTGATTTAACATAGTGAACATGTCTTAATATTGCTAGCCTGATTTAGCAAATTGCTAACATGTTTTTGCATGTATTTACATGTTGTTAGGACTACTAAAAAGAAAACTAGCTGCTTCCCTAGTTTTGGTTAAATTCTAAAACCCTTTGGACAGATTTCCTTTCAAGATGACACACAAATAGCAAAGACTTAAAGGATATTTGGGTTAAAACAGCCTTGTTTGAGATTTTGTAATGGCTGTGAAGCAGTTTTCTTGCATTGTTTTCTCAGTGTGTTTGCTCAGTAATACAGCAGGTTTCTGAGCGCTCCGATTGCGCCGTTTGCATTGATTATTTAGCTTTTCTCTCTCTGGTTTCTCCCGCTCGCTCGCTCTCTCACCTACGCCTGTCTCTGATCATCTCATCCATCAGTGGGACAGAAATCCACTCAGTGCTGAGATATTCTCAGCTTTACATATTTCACACCGGTTGTATCCTGATCTCTCATAAACGAGGTCTTTCATGTGTAAGGGGAATTCGCTCCTGTCAAAAGAGTGGAAGAAAAGAAAATACAGCTTGGCTTATCCATTCTCATTTTCTCAAGCATTGTTCCCACTCATCTATAAAACACATTTTTCTTGAATCCTCCTGCTGGTTGAGATATGACATGTGCCAGCTTTGGAAAAAGAAGACTTAGAATTTTCTCCCCACGATCAATCTTTCTAAACATGTTTTGGAAGAAATGATGCAAAACTCAAGATGTAATACAGTAAGTGCTCTGAATAGACACTTTTGTCAGAAAAGATCCTCTTTTTGGCATTTGAAGTTGACACAAAATCCAAAAATGAATATATTATAACTCAAGCCAAAATGTAACTTGCTTTACCTTAAAATTGCTTTCTTTTTCAGGTGATTTTTAAACAAGTCCCATCACTTCAACCTCCGTTTTGGTCCGTGACACCAACTTTTCATGAACTGATTGATTCGTGCTGGATGAACTATAAAATATATTATGTTTTACATATGAATGATAATGTTAGTATAATGGATTGCAAACTTCCAAACTTGACTTTAAAGTTGTAGTCTTGCTTATATTAATCTCTGTCACTAAATTGCTTCCAAAACTAGATCGTACTCATTTTATGCTGGGTTGTTTGACCTTATGGTGATGTATTTACAGTACTTTTGGGATCAGTGAGGTTTTGATGAAGACATTTATAATTTTATCCATAAAGGACACATTAATGTATGCCAAAACGAGCCAGTTAGGACAGTTTTATTACACAGATTAATTTTTATCTTAATTAATTGATGTTTTATTCACTCATTTCCACTATGAAATTAATAATATTTATATTCAAAATTAAATGAGTTTAAAATATATAAAAAAAAATATAAAAATATTTTTATTTTGGATAAAATATATTTTTCTGTATTTTATGATTCATGTTTGTATTTTTTCTTCATTTCTATCTATCTATCTATCTATCTATCTATCTATCTATCTATCTATCTATCTATCTATCTATCTATCTATCTATCTATCTATCTATCTATCTATCTATCTATCTATCTATCTATCTATCTATCTATCTATCTATCTATCTATCTATTAGCCCTCCTATGTCTGTCTGTCTGTGTGTGTGTGTGTGTGTGTGTGTGTGTGTGTGTGTGTGTGTGTGTGTGTGTGTGTGTGTGTGTGTGTGTGTGTGTGTGTGTGTATATATATATATTTATTATTATTTTTTTTTTTTTTGCAGTGTAGCTTTTAAGTCATATTTATAATAATTCATTCATTCATTCATTCATTTCATTTTAGCTTAGACCCTTTATTAATCTGGGTAATGAACTGCCAATTTATCCAGCATATGTTTTACACATCGGATGCCCTTTCAGCTGCAACCCATCCATACACACTCATTCACTCTCATACACTACGAACAATTTAGCTTGCCCAATTCACCTATACTGCATGTCTTTGGACTTGTGGGGGAAACCGGAGCACCCCGGAGAAAACCCACACGAACATGGGGAGAACATGCAAACTCCACACAGAAATGCCAACTGACCCAGCCAAGGCTCAAACCAGTGACCTTCTTGCTGTGAGGCACTGAGGCCCAATTATAATAGTATTTTCTATTAATCTTGGTGATCCAAGCCTATTTCCAATGCATGCATCAACCCAAAATGTCTTTCAAACTGTTTAAAAAATAAATAAAAATAAGCTCATGATAAAAGATGAGTGATGCAGCATGTTTGTGTCAGTTCTTCCGCCTACAGCCTCGTTTTGTTAGAGAAAGCGAATACAGGTCTGAGTTTTGAAGACTTTCGCTTTCTACAAAAGACAGATCTGGGTTGTGATGCTATTGCATCATTTTCAGCAGTTTTTTATGGTCCCCCCCAAGTCTCTCAACTTGTCAGCTTGGCTTTAGCTTATGAATACAGTCGGGAGAAAATATGTTGAGAGGTAGCTAATTTCTCACCTATTCCCAGAATGTAATGGCATACGGAAAGCGGCGTTAAAGAAGACGCGAGCGGGAGATAATTGACAGCTTGTGAGTAATGTTCAGCTGTCTGCTTTTGGCAAATGTGTCAGGAAGTGCTTCATCCTGAAGATGCGCCGTACTAATTGGACATACACGATGGCGGGGAAGGTTTTCATTTAAAACGAATTAGCACATGTGATAGTCTCAAATTAAGCCGAGCTTCTGTCTTGGCATCGCATTTTTCACCTGCGGCCGATTCAGCCTGATCGCCTGAAGGTATTTTTTTTATGGATTATATTCACTGCTTTCTTTTTCTTGCCACGTTCATTATTTCTCCTTTTGCTTTGTTTTAATTAGTGCCGTTCTTGCGATTGCCGCAATCCACAAAAGCGTTTAATAATTTAGAGAAGTTGCTTAGCTGAATTTCAGTGGGAATGCACACATGTAACTACATGCCTTTGGTTTAATATTAGGCTCTTTCTACCAACTTCCAGGATTTCCTCTGAGTTACCAAGGCAACCCGGAGCAGTCTGGCCCGTAAAGACCACTGGGATTCATTCTTTTACTCATGCTGCTTTTTAAGAAATGCCTCGTGCCCCGTAAAAGTATAGGACTTTTTAATTTCCTTCACATCCCTTTGTTGGCATGTCAGTTCTGGTTAAAGGGATAGTTCATTCATAAATTAAAAGATTTAGGTGATTTATTTTATTTTCTAAAAACCTTAAAGAGATTTTCTGAGAAATTTCTGTCATCATTTACTCACCCTTTTCTTGTTTTAAACCTTTATGAGTCAACAAGGGCTCATTCTGTATACGTTTCTGGAGATCACAAATGATGTAGCCAGAAGTACGTATGACTGCATTACGGGTTTTAAAATGTACTCTACAGGGCTGTATGATGCTATTTCTTTTCGTGCTTACTAGCTGACTGCTTACCTCTGTATGGACCGCTTTTTCGCTGTTACCAGTTTGCTTAGTAGCTTGCCATGTACATCAGTGGACTTGAGACACAGCGAGTAGTTGACCACGACGATGGGATTCCGGCGAAGAATGGTTCCTGAAAATGGGTTGGACAAAAACAGAATCCAAAAAATTAAATAAGTAAATAACAGGAAGAGAATGTGGTAAAATCTAAAAACGTGGTAAAAATCAGGCGAGGGCTTTTCTTTTTCTAGATTGCTTTTGAAAGTAATGTTGTTTGGGTTTTGGGAAGTGGGCGCTGGTCAATAGGTGTTTTTAAAAACACTATTGGTTGGGTTTAGGGAAGGAGGAGGGTGGGTCAGTCGAATCTGTTATTCAGTCAGTCAGTCGACAGCGGCTTTTTGTGGATTTACAAATATGTTTTTCAACTCAAGATGTCAAAAAGCGTACACAGCAGCCTCTGGTGCATTCGCGAAAACAAAAACTGCACTAAAACATAGCTCCTGGGACGTATTTGGTGCTCTCCAGAAATGTATGTAGAGGTACGTTTTCAGAATGAGCCTGGGTTGAAAAGACTTGTGAAGTCTCCAGCTTTCTTTAGAATATCTTCTTTTGTGTTCAACAGAAAAAATTAAACTCATAAAGGTTTGAAACTACTTGAGGGAAAGTAAATAGTGATAATTTTTTTGTTGTTGAAATATCGCTTTAATGAAGATATTTAGCTGAAATCTTGATGATTTGTTCAAGTTTTCTCAGTATCGTTGGTGAAAAAGGTATTTGAATGAAGAAAAAAGGAAATGTTTTATAGATTTATATAGATGGCGCCTTTCTGGACATGCAAGTTCCCCTTACAATAAACACGCCAAAAATATTTCATATACATGAAAGATGAGAAAATTATGAATACAAACACATTCATTCATTCATTTTCCTTTGACCTAATCTCTTTATTCATCAGGAGTCGCCACAGCGGAATGAACCCCTGACTTGTCTAGCATATGTTTTTATGCAGCGGATGTCCTTCCAGTACTGGGAAACTCCCATAAACTCTAACACTTACACAGGGGCGCCGCTGGCCAGTACTGGCCCAATGCCAGTAAATAAAAGTGAAGAGCAGGGGGGTGGATTTGAGGGGGGCTGTCACGGATGAAGAGCGGGCTGGTGGTGATGTCAAACGAAAGTGAATTAGGTGTTTGGTGTTTAAGTGTAATGCGTTGTCGCGGACGAAAGTGAATTAGTTGGGGAGTGTTTGATTAGGCCCCCAAATAGTAACTCTGGGGGATGGCCTGGGCCCTTAGAATCGTCTTAATTCCCCACCCCCGCAACCTACAAGAGACATTTGGTGTAATTGTCCATAGTGCATGTGTGTGAATGAGTGTGCATGGGTGTTTTTCAGTGATGGGTTGCAGCTGGAAGGGCATCCGCTGCGTAAAAACGTGCTGGATAAGTTGGCGGCTCATTGCACTGTGGCGACCCCGGATTAATAAAGGGACTAAGCCGACAAGAAAATGAATGAATGAATGAATGAGTTGCAGCTGGAAGGGCATCCACTGCGTAAAGCATTTGCTAAATAAGTTGGCGGTTCATTCCGCTGTGGCAGCCTCAGATTAATAAAGGGACTAAGCCAAAAAGAAAATGAACGATAGATGTTTATAGCGCATGTCTTTGGACTGTGGGGAAAACCGGAGCACCTGGAGGTAACCCACATCAACAGAGGGAGAACATGCAAACTCCACACAGAAATGCCAACTTATCCAGCTGGGATTCGAACCAGTGACCTTCTTGCTGTAAGGCAACAGTGCTGACCACTGAGCAGTATTTAAAAGCTAGAGTTGGATGATCTAATAGTGTGAGAAGGTTTATGAATATGGAGAAGTTCGGTGGTCCCTGTGGAACACCAATAGTGACAGTCTGCGATCTTGACTTGAAATCACTCATTTGGGTAATAATTCAGGAGAGCTAATAATTCTGACGTTAACTGTATATATCTGTGAGAGGTTTCTCTGTAATCTGAATAAATACAAACACAGACATTAAGGTTTTGGTGTTTCTTTATTCCTGGAATTGTCAGTTCCCTCATGATTAATTAATCCTAACAAAGTTTCCCGTATTGTGTGATTGCAGAAGTGATGGCTCCTTCAGTCCACAGCACTGCTCAGCCGAACTGCTCCAGACTAAATGAAACAGACTGTCCGTCTGGAGGAGAACGTAAAACATGAGTCTGGGGTGTAAATGGAGCTCCTGTAGGCCAGATGAGGTGCTACGGCCCGAGCCGACGGTCCTGTCAGTGTCATCAAACAGTCTGACAGCCCGGCCTTCAGACTCACTCTCACTGTCATAGAGAAGAAAACAGAGGAGGCCATGAAGCACGTCTCACCTGTCACCTCTCCACCGGTATGTGTGTGTGTGTGTGTGTGTGTGTTTCAAAACCTGGATACACATCTGCAGACTAATAGGCAAAAAAGAA
>NC_141024.2:7582500-7607500 GCF_052040795.2 Danio rerio
AATCGAAGTGCAGATCTGTGCACACTTTAACCACTAATATTGACCGATATTATTGCATCGAATGAAAATTTGATTAGAACTACACTCAAACTGCTAATGTAAATGAGCTGAAATGCATAACGATAATGTTCAAGCCTGCAATTTTTAGAGTGTACAAATGTGTAAAAAGTGTTAACAAACTACAAACATGGCAGACATGAAAGACTAACCGCTTTTGTAAAGATGCTAGACTTATTGTTAAGTAAATTATTGTTAAGGAATATCTAACCTTGCACTGTAAAAAAAAAATGCTGGGTTTTACACAATCGTTTTTTGTTGGGACAACATGAAGGAATTAAGTTTCACTTCATTCATTTATTTTCTTTTCGGCTTAGTCCCTTCATTAATCTGGGGTCGCCACAGCAGAATGAACCGCCAACTTATCCAGCACATGTTTTACGCAGCAGATGCCCTACCAGCTATCTCTGGGAAATAAGTTTAACTTTATTAAGTTTAACTTTATTACACACCGAACATAAAACAATTAAGCTGTCCTCAAGAAATGTATCGTTTCAGCTTATTTTAAATAAGTAGTTTAAACAAACAGCAAATGTCATTTTTGAATTGTACCGGGAAATATTTAAGTAACTTTTTCTGCATTGTATTACATCTGCAACAATGCTTTGAACTTTTATAAGAGCGTTTTTGGTTGTTAACTTCTGAATGCACAATTATGCAAACATCTGAGGAAATTTCTCCGCATGAAATGACAAACTAACCTGCTGCTGAATCTCCAATATGCCAGGAAATTGAATATAAAAGAAATTTGGATGATGTGGCGAGATGATTGACTCTTTGGATTCTGGACTCAATTCTTTTGAGGTAAGTGGTTGCAAACAATTTAAACAAATTAAGTTGAACTTCACTAAATTTAATTTGTTTGCCATCACTTACCTCTTTAAAAAAATAGCAAATCCAAAGAATGGTTTTGTCCAGTGTATCAGCCTGTTAATGAGCAGATATGTCCCAAAGTTTGCATACTCTTCTGTTACACTCAGAAGTACACTTACCGGCCACTTTATTAGGTATACTTTACTAGTTGGTTCCTCTTTGCATTCGGAACTCCCTTAATCCTTCGTGCCATAGATTCAACAAGTTAGTGGAAACATTCCTCAGAGAGTTTGTTCCATATTGACATGATAGCATCACGCAGTTGCTGCAGATTTGTCGGCTGCAAATTTATGATGCGAATCTCCCGTTCCACCTAATCCCAAAGCTGCTCTATTGGATTGATATCTGGTGACTGTGGGGGCCATGTGAGTACAGCGAACTCATTGTCATGTTCAAGAAACCAGTCTGAGATGATTTGCACTTCTTGACATGGCACGTTATCAGAAGATGAGTACACTGTGGTCATAAGGGTAAGGATTTTACATAGTAAGCAATAATACTCAGGGTGGCTGTGGTGTTGACATGATGGTCAGTTGGTACTGATGGGCCCAAAATGTGCCAAGAAATATCCCCCACTCTATTACACCACAACCACCAGCCTAAACCTGCAAGGCAGGATGGATCCATGCTTTCATGCTGTTGATGCCAAATTCTGACCCTACCATCTGAATGTCGCAGCAGAAATCGACACTCTTCAGACCAGGCAACGTTTTTCCAATCTCCTATTGTCCAATTTTGGTGATTGTGTGTAAATTTTAGCCTCAGTTTCCTGCTCTTAGCTAACAGGAGTAGCACCCGATGTGGTCTTCAGCTGCTGTAGACCATCTGCCTCAAGGTTTGAGTAGAAAAAGTGTGTGTATGTATTTTCCTCATTAAAAAAAGAATTATAAGTAGTCAATTAACATGCAGCAATTGACTCAGTGATCATATTTTTTTTTGGGAAGTAGGTCTTTTAGGAGCATCTGATCACTCTCAGTCTGCTCTTTTTGAACTCCGCTTCAGTTTTCCATCTGAAAGCCTGAGGGTTGACGGTCAGGAAGTGCGTTATGCCAGGGCTGCCCATCGCTGCGGGCAAAGCTGGCTAATTAAGCTGCAGATTAGCAAGTCAACGTGCGTAGGTAACACTAATCTAAGTGCTGGTTTGGTTTTGTGTCTGTTACTGTTAGCCAGCTCTTTTTTCAAATCGCAGAAACCTTGTGCACATTAGTAGCTCGCGGCTCTAATCGCAGGTGTTCCCTAATGAGGCTGTTTTATTCACCAGTCTGACCCTCCGAGCACAAAACCAGCTGCCGTGCCAGTGTAATGCCCAGAATCACAGAGAGTTTGTGTCTGTTAACTGCCTGATAACACAAGCAAACAAGAGCTCTGCTATTAACCGATTCTACACAGCTGGAAAACATCAGCACATGTTATTAGAAGTCAAGAGTTGACTGGTAATGGAGGATAGAAACGTTAGGGGAAAGTTGTTTGAAACTCTTACTAGTCAGGCTGCAAGTGATCGTAATTTGATCATTTAAAAAGTAGGCTGTAAAAATATTTGTTCATTAACAGTTTCTGTAGTTTGTGATTCACAAGTGTTTATAGTTAATAACCTATGCATGTTTATGGTACCTTGATCTCTCCTCTGTCGACTTATGATGTTGAAAATTCAACTCTACAGTTTAACAAAGGAACTTTCATTGACATTTTAGTAGCTTGAAATAATATATGTGAAAGAAATAATAAATAAAGTCTGTGAAATAACAGTAAATGTTCTGGCAGCTTATTACAAGGTTTTTGTAGCATAATATACAACACCAACCCTGACAATATATCACTTTAAACCAGGGGTGCCCAAACCTTTTCCCATTAAGGCCCAAAAAGCAAACTTGATTGAGGGTTGTGGGCTAAATGTATATGCCAAACCTGTATATATTAAATTTGCAATAGGTAGTGTCCTAATTAATTCTTTAATATTTTAAAACATCTAGAAAACATTGCTTTAAATCAACTAATGCAGTATGATTTGTAACATTTAATAAGGATCTCATTACAGTAGAAACATAAACAATCTCATTTATAACACAATGGAGTTCGATGTGAAAAGCACTAGTTGAGCTGCTCCTGCCTTTACCTTGATTTGCATGCAGATATCCTATGCATTGTCTGTCAAGTGACAGTATTTATATTTTAAACGTCTGATTCATTTACAATTTTCTATTGAATCATTTAATTTCAGTTAGCTTTTGTGTAGCTCAGCAATAAAACAAATAAAAGGTTATGTTAATTTCGTAATGTGGATCTCTGTCAAAGGACTTTGCCACAGCCCCCTCCCCATCATCCTCCCTCTCTTTTCAGATGGGATGGCCTAATTCAAAGGTTACAAAGGGCCAACTTTGGCCCGCCGGCCCTACTTTGGGCATCTCTGCTTTAAACTAAAAAAAAAAAATGTTAATAAAAGTCACTTTTTTGAACTTTTCAAGGTTAAAAATTGTCGGAAGAAAGATCAACCTCCCACATAAATAAATGGAGAAAAATAATAACATGAACCACAAAATTCTGAAAACTGCTAATTTGCAGATGAAATTATAGTGTGGCCAGTTTTGCAAGTACTTGTAGGTACTATTCATTGATGATGAAGATGATGATGAAACCATTGCGATGGTTCATTTGGATTATTCTGACTTTTCTGGTTTTGCTTCTAGTCAATTTCTCTACTCAGCTCTGCAATTTCCTTTTTTGTTTAAGAATTTATAAACTGCTTTAAAGGGCACCTATTTTACCCCTTTTTCAAGCTGAAAGATAAGTCTTTTGTGTCTCCAGAATGTGTCTGTAAAGTTTCAGCCCAAAACACCAAAACAGATCATTTATTATACCTTCCAGAATATTGTAATTTTCTGCTCTATACGCTATGTAGGTGTTTTTGTTGCTTGTGCCTTCAATGTTAGTTTCCACGTGCCTGTCAGAGTGTGCCTCAATCTCTAGCTGCATCATATAAACAACACAGTGGCAGACATGAAGCAAATCTCACGAAACATTTGTGAAAAATGGTAAGAACTTTCCCAATGATTATTTGATGTATTTGTTGTGGAGTTAATTCAAGCCTTTCGATAAGTCACACACATTGTCTTTACGAACACACAGACAGGGCGCATTTAACTTTGCACTGTTTTTGCATGACAAAGGTAACTGGGTACACGTTATTTTCCAGTACTGTGTTGATGTCCGTTATGTTAATGTACAAAATAAGCCTGATTTATTGTTCACAAACTGGGATGGAAGCATCTTCTTTTATAATTGTACTGACACGCGACCGTGGTGATAAAGTAAATCCTGTAATTCGTTAACATGCATGGATTTAAAAACATTTTAAACTTGTAAAACTCATTCTTGATGATGATTGATGATCACAGAGAGCTGAACAGATCTTTAATCCCAGGTTCTTTGGGCTCGTCTAGACTTGATATGATTATATGCGCTACAACAAAGACATGTTAGTACATATCTGTCAATCAATTCGGTGGGCGAGGAAACCGCATTCCTACGCCACTTTGTGGTCGGCCTCAAAATGGGAGGGATTTGGATCCTATTTTCACATCAGGAAATAAAAAAAAAGACTTATTGTGTTTACATCACTCAAATATGACTGTGTACACACTATAGACCATTTTGTAGAATGTAAACAACAACACTGGTCCTAATGGAGTTCCTGATTTATATTTTTAATTTCCATAGCTTCTGAGAATCCAGAAAGGTCCACATATTGATAAATAATGTTATGATAGCGCTATTAACATGGAGATATGATTGAATTGCCACTTGTTACAGTTATGAAATAGTATGATAATGTGCAAGAAATGTTTATCGGCCAATTACACATTGAAATGGACTATACCTACACACAGTTCTATCCAAACAGCTTACATAAGATGATTTTCATCATAGGTTCTCTTTAATAAAACAGCCCCAAGATGTACCTAACAATGCAGATAGTCAGCATCAAAATATCAACATTAAACCCTATACTGCTTTACTTAGGATCCGACACATGCAATTGAAATCAAATTCACCACAGACCCGTCTCTCTATATCCGTCACAAACAGTTTGAGTTTGATTAATAAAAAGGAAACGACATGGATGGAAAATAAAAGCACAGAATATATAAATCTGCTAAAAGCTTGTGGGTTCAACAAGACTTGGGATGAAACTTTGGAAAGTTTGCTAGCGCTCCATTATTAGCTCATTCGCCAATGTTTCGGCATCATCTCCCAATCACAGTCTATTCATTAGTTGCACCGGGCTGCACATCAATAACGCAATCAGCAGCACAGCTGAGAGGCATTTGATTCAATGTCCTTTATTCACCTAAAAATCACAGGACAAGACAAGCCCCGGCCCGCGCTCCCTAGTCAATCAGATGTGATTTTGTATAGATGGACAAACAATGCTTATGTCACAAAGCATTATTAGCTCAATTGCTCTGATTGCTTTCTGCGGCGTCTGAACACTGGCAGCTATCGAGCGCTCGGTTACAGTCTGATCAAGTAAACACCATCATTTACACACTCCGTTTGCAGCGTTCTGGGGTTTACTTGATGGTGCTGCTCTACATTTTTTTTTTAGCAGTGTGAAACTGGCGCTGGTGTTTAGCAGATAATGGTGCTGCAAATAAGCAGAAGTCTTTCTCAGTTGAAAGTAGTGTAAATCTGATTCATTTTAGGCAGTGTGGGTTATTTATTGCAGTGAAACAGATATCTCATGTTGCACTGATTCATTGTCTCCAAGTTTTGTTCCAACTTGTCTTGGTATGTGTGAAAGTATAATATGGTATAAGAAAGTAAAATATATAAGTATAACATGCATGCTACTGTATATGCATAGTAATAATTGACATTTACAGTACAGTAACTTTACTGCTATTAAGGGCACTATCGTACACTCAGCGCAATAAGGCGTAAGATGTGTTTGGCATGATTTGTTGCTTTTTTCAGACCAGCGCAACCCTAATTTTTAAGTTTTTCACCACGTTCTTTAAATAGCAAATATATTTGTGCTGCTTTGTGGACACATGAGTGTGCTGGTCTATAAAAGAGGGGTGTTAAGGCACATTGTTGGCATGTTGCTATTTTGAGGAACTTAAATAGGCTGGATCATTGACCATCTAAAAGGGCGCGTTTGTTATGTCCAAATGCTTAATGTCCAATGCTTTGTCCATCTTTCAGGTTTTCGAGATGTATGCATCACCATATGGGACATCAGAATAGGACGTTCTTGGATATAACTCAGTTTGCTGACCACACTTCTTTATCAATGTTCATTTATTTGTTTGCTGAAAATTAGAACTGAAGTTAGAAGTAGTTTTTTTCACTTAACAAATGAATTTAAATATGTAAGTTAATGTATGTCTTCAATGGGGTGAGTTTTCACTAAAGTAAAGGAGTAAAGTGTAGAAGTAAAGTAAAGAGAAAGTAAACAGACTGAATGGAGGAGGATTATTCTTTACTCTCGCGCTGCAGATGGTCTGTTTAACTGTTTTCTTGCTAGTAAAGTGTTTAGATTTTCCATTTACAAAGTCCGCCATGTAAATAGCAACTGCGCCATGGCATGACACAACTCACTTATGGGAGACAAGACTCTGATTGGTTTAATGCACGTTATGCTCAAAACACACCCAGAACACGTTCTTAATGCATTTGCACCCTGCGCTTTAGACTTTGTGCCTAAATTGTTAAAATAGAGCGCTTAGTGTAAATACAATAGTACTAAAAATAATGAATGTGTTTTATAGAATGTAATCAGTTCAAATAACAATTTAAATGGTGTTAAAAAGTTTGTGTTGATTAAATTATTTCTCGTAATCTGAATACATATACATTTATAATGTGTTTATAATACAAAAAAATATTACATATTACTGCCAGCAGGACATTGCCATATTTTTTGAAAGCCGATTACACTGTAAAAATGCTGGGTTACACACAATTCCTTCATGTTGTCCCAAAACAAATTTCATAGTTTGGTCACACTTTATTTTGATGGTCCGTTTGTTAAATGTAAGTTACAGTGAATCCCAACTAATTGTCATTAGATTAACAGTAGACTGTTAGATGGGGGTTATGGTTAGTATAAGTTTACATGTACTTGCACAGTTTATTATAGTCAGTGAAATGTCTGTTGAAGGAGCATTAACAACAGAAATTAAGCAGACAGACTACTAATGCTTAAATACTAACAATGCAAATAAAGTGTTACCCATTGTTTTAACAAATTTAAGTGGATTGAACATAACACAATTAAGTTGTCTTAAACAAAACTAGCAGCAAAGTCATTTTTTAAGTGTACAAAAGAAAACAATCAGATCAGCAATGTATTATTAATTTGCATTATTTATGTATATCTAGATTTATATTTACATAAAGTGTAAAATAAAACATGATGATGAAATATCAACATGAAATGAGTTATGTACTGAAATTAAATTCTCAGCAACTTCTAGTTTGTGCTGACTTTGATTCGACAATAGTTAGTTAAAGATCATTGGATTTTACTAATTTGACTTCAGATTAAATAGTCTAGATTGGCATCAAAAATCGATTACAGGGCTGTTCTGTCATCAATTTTTAATGTGTTTTTGAAGGCAGTGTTAGATGTCAATTTATTGTCGTTTTTTACATCAAGGTAGTCAATTGACATTAAATCAATTTGTATTTTGACATGTTTTTGATACAATCAAATCTTTTCTAATTTGACTCAAAATAAAATAGTCTAGATTGGCTTAAATCGATTACGGGCTATTCTGTAATCAAATTTTAATGTGTTATTTTTAGACGGCAGTGTTGAATGTCAATTTATTGTCGTTTTTTACATCAAGGTAGTCGACTGACATTAAATCAATTAGCGTTTTTGTGTAATGTCTACAAAGTCAATAAAGACTAAAATAGGAATATTTTGAAGCACTTCTTGTTGTGTTTATGGCACTCTACAAAGAGTTAAAGCCAAAACCATATTCAGCAAAAGCTGAATGTAATAATATGGGCAGTGAGAGTATGTAATCAAATCTTTGGGGCTTGAAAACTTTTCATTGCACATTGTCCTGCAGTTTTAGCAAGTAATGTGTGCAAGAACTATTTAGCACTTCAATTACTACTCCTTGTCCTCTTTTACATCTTGTGCTATAATCATTCAACATCATGTGCTTTTTAATAACCTGCGATGCAACATTGATTTTATTAGAATTGTCTAATTAATTTTGCAGATTTAGCCAATCATTATGAAGTACAGAGGAGCTTGTAGCAATAAACACTCGAAGGCTAATTAACTGATTCAAGTGTTTTTTTTTTTATTGCTAATTACACATAAACAAATCTGTTGCTGCAAGGCCTGCAACACATTCTTCTTCTTTCTTTCTATTTCTGTATTTTAATTAAAATGTATTTATTATAATTAATATAGCATTTTTTAGGTAATCTCTAAAGTTTATTTGTGTCTTTAGAATAGATTATATAAAAGAATAGATTATTAAAAAATACCCTCGTCTTCAACTAATCACCAACACAAAGCATTGGCAAATCATCAGCTTTAAGCTCTGTGTTTCGTGTGTAGGTGTTTAGGTCATCTAGGCCCACATGAAAAAAATACTATAGTAAGTTATAGTTATGTGGTAGTTCTATAGCTGCTGTGGTAATGCAATGTAAATACAATATAAACTAACATACCCACTACTGTACTTGTATTAAAGTACAATGCATCAAAACTATGCTACATACAGGTATTCGTTAGGTTATTAGTTCACTATAGTTAATATCACAGTATCCTTTAGCATGCAGTAACAAGAGTGTTGTAAATATGTAATATATACACTAGAAAACACTAGTTCAAAAATACTATAATGTTTAATATAAATTAATTTATAAGTAAATTACTTTTTTTCATGTCGGACATTAAAATGGTGGTTGCCAAGCCCATATAAAAATACCATAGTATTTTATAGTAAACATTATTGTGTTTTTGAATCATACTAGTAAATTGTATTAAACTGCATACTGTAATATATTTATAACAATTTTTGTTAATGAATGTAGTTAACTGATAGTGAACTATTTATTATTGTAGTATAATTTAGTTGTGAATACAGTAAACCGTGATTTATTGTAGTGTAATATACCCTATAGTTGTAGACAACTACAGTATTAGGGCATTTGTTTATATTTCTATAGTATTAGTGTTACTATAGCAGCTATAGAATCACCACAGCAAATTAATTCAAGTACATTAATATAATATGGTTTATTAGTATAGTATTCACTATAAGTTACTATAGTATGTTTTTCACGTGGAAGGGTAGGGTGTTAATTGATTGATCCATAGGGTAACTGTACCAAAGTACATTTTTTACTTTTATCTGTGTATTTTTATGTAACAAACTTAACTATCATCTCATTTCATCTCGCTTTCATCCGCTTTTCCGGGGCTGTGTCTATATATATATATATATATATATATATATATATATATATATATATATATATATATATATATATATATATATATATATATATATATATATATATATATATATATATATATATATATATATATATATATATATATATATATATATATATATATATATATATATATTATTTATATATATGTGTGTGTATATATATATATATATATATATATATATATATATATATATATATATTTATTTATATATATGTGTGTGTATATATATATATATATATATATATATATATATATATATATATATATATATATATATATATATATATTTTATATATAATTATTTTTTAACACATCTATAGTTATGCGGCTTTACAAAGTGAGACCTCTTTCTTGACTTCACACAAAAACAGCACATATGCAGTATGGCATTACTTTGTTGCAGTGATGCTATTGTTTAAATGCTGGGAAAGTAAAACATAGAAACAGGTCTGCAGTCTGGAGGTATTATAAAGTTGATAATGACAATATTGCCATATCAAACTGTAAATTATGTATATTATATTAGATTTTTGATTTTATTTTTACTGTTGCGCTAAAGTCCAAAAGTGAAGAGTTTATTTATTACTTGATTGTTCAAGCAGAGAAGTGCTCTGTTTGTTAACAGAGTTGTTAAATGTTGAAATAAGGTGATTTAAATAAACAATAAGGAACATCCTGGATCTGTCTCTGTGCTCTTTTTTTAATTCCTTTTTATGTATACAGAAGTATCAGATCTCAAGATAGATACTCAAAATCAAATGTCTCTGACTCGAGGTGTCACAACCAGCGATTGCTTCCCAGAGGATCGCTGGTTCTCACACAAACTCTAAACTACATTTCCGCTTTTCCCAGGACTACACATTCATACATGCACTGCTCCCAAACACGCACGTCTGTTCATTCATCTATCCTGATTGCATTACCAGCTGAGCCTTGTTCACAGACTGATTTCATTCCATTCATAAGCCACTCATTCACGCTTCCAGTTTGCCGAGTCCTGTTTTCCTTGTGTAACATTACAACGCGTTTCCCTGTCTTGTTTCTCCGTGTCTCGATCCCAGCCTTGTACCTTTGTTATCCTGTTTAGCCGCCTGCCTTTTGACCATTTGCCTGTTTAACGTTTACGATTCTGGACTGCCTTTATATACCCGTTTGCACCTGATGACCACTGCTTGCCTGACTTTGAATAAAACTGCATATTGGATCTTACCTCCTGTTGTCTCCTGTCACTCCACCCCAGTCGTGGTAACAGAGGCCAGTAAAACCTGATCGCAAACATCCCTAATCCGCTTGTTAAGTTTGACGTCACGCGAAGCGGCTTCCGGGTCCAAGCGCTCTATTCAACTGAATGGGGAGATTCATGAAATGGTAATAATAAACGTTTACAAAGCGATTTAATGCTTTCGAAAATCACGATCGCAGTATATATGTCCATGCCTAATATCCAATGGCCAGAAAGTGATTCATTTTTTAATAAATTGTTAAACTTTTGGTATTTGTTATGCAGCAAGCCCAGAGATTGTTGTGTACACTATGACTTTATATAAAATTTACTTTAATGTGTGATAGGAATAAAATGCGATCATAAACGAATGATTTCTCCACTCAAATGAATGGCGGCTTGGACCCGGAAACAGTATACATACGTCACAAACACGTCACCACTTAACAAGCGGATAATCACGCCCCTACAAGAGTAAGCTTCTGAATGGTAATGCGGTGCAAATGTCCATTGAAGTTTAGATTTTCCAACTCGAGTAATTTGCGTAATAAGTGCACAAAACGCTCAACTCGCGCTGATTTGTTCATGCGAATCACATCACTCGCGCTGTCTCATTCACGCGAACCATGCCACAGGACGTCTATTCACATCTTTGCTTGATGCTTCATCTGCGTCTCATGTGAACACACCATCAGAAACATGTCTTCTAATCGATTTATAGGTGCCTATAATGCCGTCAGGTAAACAAAAGACCAAAGCAAATATAGAAAGTTAATATTAATACTCTAAAGCATGCTCCTAAATTGTATTATTTTTAAGTGTTCTGTTGTTTTTTTGCCAATGGTTTTGTTTATGCTTTTAAATAATTACAGTACTTATTTTCTAAATATTTTATCTCTAAAACCAAGAGTATTTATTATATATATATAGATTCATTCAGTTTTTATTTCAGAAACATTATTAAATAATATGCACCTTTATTTAATTTAATTTACAAGTCCTCTTGCGTAAAAATAATATTATATGTTATTTATTAAATAATATGATTTAATTACAAAAATAAGATCTATATTGTATATAAATATGATCTATTGATGATATAAATAATATATTGTATATGATTTATATACAAATCCTATTTTGTAAAAGTAATATTATGTGTTATTTAGTAGATATACTATATGAGAGACTTGTTTATTATGTGGATGTGTATTAGAAAGCCTAATTGTAAAACTTATAATCTTTTATTTCATGGTTTTAGTTGTTATCCTCCCAAAATAATTCCACATAGATTCGCAGATGTATGTCTGGCCCTACCTATAAACCGCAAGCATCTGTTCACCTCTTTCTTTCCCTCTCTCGTCTTCTTCTTCCATTCATGTTAACGTTTTTATCCCTCGCTGACGGAAGATGGCAGTTTAGTTGATTTCAGCTGATGTGAAACCCAGCGCTGTCCGTCCCGTCAGCTCAAACCTGTCGCGTGGGTTTCCTTCATGCCGGCTTTCGCTCAGATTGCTTTTAAGGAACAAATCAGCTGCCTTTTCTGTTTTGGGTCTCAGCGGTAACATCAGTCAGTGTTGTAAAAAAAAGAGGACACTAAGTTTCTCTCCTCCAGCTCATCTCACATGACTCCTCAAACCGTTTCTGATTTGTGGAATGAGGTCTCTTTTATTCCTCCTTTGTGGCCTGTTTGAGTGAAGAATTCAAGCCGTGTGCGGTGGAGAGTGGAGGATCTACGGGAAGCTGGAGCTTTTTTTCAAATTTAGCACAGCTCAGGAGAGGTTTTTCTCCATTTGATGTCCTGGTGTCTTTTAATGAAGCCTGGCACACTTCTTCTTTTTCTTCTTTCCTCGCCTGCTTCGATGTTCCCCGTCCTCATAAATAGCCTCTCAGATGGAGGGTGTTGGAAATTGCCTGTAGTGTCTCACCGGATAATGTTTTTATTGGAGAGACAGTCGTCCAAATGACAGCGTGGGGTCAAGATGGATTTGGCTAATCGTGAGGTTGCCAGTGAGAAGATAAAGGTCACGGCTCTGTATGATCTCCATCTCCCATAATACTGGAACCATCACTTGAAGATATAAGCCGTATTTCATTCGTAAGTCAAAAGAAATGATGGTTCAATGCTATCCTGTAAAAAATGATTAGTTGACTTTACTTAAAATAAGTTGCCTTAGCATTTTTTAAGTAAATGAACTATGTGCATAATTATGAAAATTGTCAAAGCAACTTAAGAATTCCAGGTCACAAAAAGTTTACTTAATTTTTTAAATAAAGCCACAGCCATATCAGCCCACAGCCCAAGACCGGTTGCTCACTGAAGCTAAGCAGGCCTGAGCCTGGTTAGTACCTGGATGGGAGACCACATGGGAAAACTAGGCTGCTGTTGGAAGTGGTGGCCAGCAGGGGGTGCTAAAACTGCAGTATGTGGGAGTCCTAATGCCCCAGTACAGTGAAGGGGACACTATATTGTCATCTTTGAGAAGTTAGGTCCTGACCCTCTGTGGTCATTAAAAATCCCATGGCACTTCTCGTAAAAAGTAGGGGTGTATCTCTGGTGTCCTGGCCAAATTCCCTCCATCAGCTCTTACTCATCATGGCCTCCCATTTATCCCCATCCAATGGATTGGTTTTATCACCGTCTCTCCACTACAGCTACAGCTGGTGTGTGATGAGCTCACTGGCGCCGTTGTCCTATAACATCCTAGTGAATTCTGCACATTGGTGGTGTCACATTGGTCACAGAGACCCCCTCTGTGAAGCACTTTGGGTGTATGGCCATATATATATATATATATATATATATATATATATATATATATATATATATATATATATATACATTATTTACTTAATTATTATCTTGTCGCTATATTTATAGCCCCCCTTTAAATTTCTTTTTTAAATATTTCCTAAATGATGTTTAACAGAGCAAGGAAATGTTCACAATGTCTGATAATATTTTTTTCTTCTGAAGAAAGTTTTATTTGTTATATTTTGGCTAGAATCAAAGCAGTTTTTAAGTTTTTAAAAAACATTTTAAGGTCAAAATTATTAGCCCCTTAAGCTATATATATATATATATATATTATTATTATTATTATTATTATTTATTTTTTTCGGTTGTCTACAGAACAAGCCATCATTATACAATGACTTGCCTAATTACCCAAACCTGCCTAGTAACCTAAATAACCTAGATAATCCTTTAAATGTCATTCATATCTCTATTGTATTGATCAAAATGGTTATTTAGACATATTTGTTTATTTTTAATAATTTTTGCAACTTTTTGTATTGGTCATTTCTATGTATTTCTACAGTATTTAGCATTAAGTCTTGTAATTACACTTTGTTCTATCTCCTGTGCAATATGTTTAATATATTATTAATAATTTTTCTTATTTCTTTATTTCATACACTTCATTTCAATTTATAAGCTGTAATATTAGTGTATGTGTATGTATGTATGCATGTAAGTATGTATGTATGTATGTATGTATGTATGTATGTATGTATGTATGTATGTATGTATGTATGTATATATATATATATATATATATATATATATATATATATATATATATATATATATATATATATAGTTCACCCTGAAATTAATAATTACTCTGTTTAATCTCCCTCTGGTAGTTCCAAACTAAAGTGGAGATCAAATAAAATATTTTAAAGAAAGCTGAAAACCTGTAACCATCAACGTCCATGGGGAAAAACAAATACTATGAAATTTACACAGAAACATAGACATTTTAATTTGTTAATGAATTAATTATTATTATTTTTTATAAGTTTTAGTAATAAAATATATACGTCATCACGATGGCGCCGAGCATGGCCGCCGTGTCGCGAGCTCCCAGCAAACTAAGCTTTTCACTCATCATTGCACAAGTGCAGCTGATGATGTGACAATAAAAGTGATTTGATTTGATTAAAAGTTTTATTAATAGTTTATAATATTAATTGTTGCTAGATAAACTTCTTATTCTTTTCTGGATAAAATCGCCATTTTTTTTGTTAGATTTGTTTTGCTGGTTGTTTATATTCTTTACCTCTATTAATAGTTATAAAGTCTTTGAATTTCCCAGACCAGAAACAGCAACATATTATACTTTAAAACGTTTGATGCTTCAGAAAGGGCATGATAATATGGGGTTCCGCTGTGGGTGCTCTTGAAGACGTTCTGCATCGTATGCTAATTTCTCCTCATTGGTTATCACTCAGGTCTTCCCTCAAAGCTGTTTGGAGTCGTGTTTTTGTAGTGAGAGAAGCTGCCTTTTCTGCTGTCATGAGCATGCGTTTACGTGGGAGCCCTCGGCAGTGGCTCTGACCCACAGCCGCGGCACATCAGCCGATTGATTGGCTGGATTCACTGTCGCTATCAGATGTTTTTGAAGCCTATTCAGTGTCTCCTCGGGGCCTTTTAATGATGCCCTTGTGCGTTGTGCCGAGAATGCAATCTGTGGCAAACAGCCCTTCGCTCCCAGGGAGGATTAGCAAAGCCTATTTTCTCACGCGGCTTTCTGTTTTAACAGAATTCTCCCAACAGGGAAGATGGAAAATGTATATATTCCCTTTATTCCATGAGGTATTTTGTGCTTTGGTGTTGGTAGACTCAGTTTGTTTGCCTTGCCGTGGTTTCATCTCAAGGTATATGACCCTGGATTGGTGCAGTGATGTGGTTGGGACCCCAAATCTGAAACAATTTGTAGGAAATCTTCCCAATATTTCCAATAATTTTTTTTTTTACTTCTGGAGAAAGTCTTGTTTGTTTTAACCTGGCTAGAATAAAAATAAAAAAAACCTGCTAGCCAGCATTTACCTTAGGGGATTTAGACCTACTTTGAGCATTACTTTGGTCCATCTAGAAAATTTTATGGTAAAAAATGTGAAAAGTTATGCATTATAAAGTTATGATAATTACTTCTACAGAAATTGAATTCCTTTCTATAGAAATCGTATTGTGTTCAATAGTTTTTCATATACAAACACAGGAAACATTCATGTAATAACTTAAAAATATACAATTGAAGTTAATTATTAGCCCCCCTGAATTATTAGCCCCTGTTTATTTTTTCCCCCAATTTCTGTTTAACGGAGAGCAGATTTCTTTAACACATTTTTAATTATAATAGTTTTAATAACTTATTTATAATAAATGATTTATTTTATCTTTGCCATGATGACAGTAAATAATATTTTACCAGATATTTTTCAAGATACTTCTATACAGCTTAAAGTGACATTTAAAGGCTTAACTAGATTATTTAGGTTAACTAGGCAGGTTAGGGTAATTGGGCAAGTTATTGCATAATGATTGTTTGTTTTCTAGATTGTCAGAAAAAAAAATGCTTAAAGAGGCTAATAATTTTTACCTTAAAATGGTGTTTAAAAAAATAAAAACAAATAAGACTTTCTTCAGAAAAAAAAAAATTTATCAGACATGCTGTGAAAATTTTCTTGCTCTGTTAAACATCATTTGGCAAATAGTTAAAGAAAAAAAATTCAAAGAGGGCTAATAATTCTGACTTCAACTGTATGTTTTGAAAGCCAACTGTCTCATGAGTTCATATGTCAAATTTGATGATGATAGCATGCAAAATAAGATTTCTTTAAAAGGTTTTCTAAGACTATATCGGTGTCCTTCTCTCCCTACGTCATAGGCGTTTTCCCAAAACTGACCTTCCCAAACTAATACAGTTGCTAAATAATTTGGCCTACACTTACAGTTCATGTATCTTTGGAAAGT
This sequence comes from Danio rerio, assembly GCF_052040795.2. Taxonomy (NCBI): domain Eukaryota; kingdom Metazoa; phylum Chordata; class Actinopteri; order Cypriniformes; family Danionidae; genus Danio; species Danio rerio. The sequence goes on from NC_141024.2 coordinate 7,598,905, forward strand.
AGACACTTTTTACCATCCATCATCTAGTTAATAATTATCAAAACAGAAAAAAATATAGATGCTTAAGTATTGTAAAAAAAAAAAAAAATGGCACCACACTAAATATTTTATTATTGCATAAATAAGTATATGAAGTTAGTCCTCGAGCCATACAGAAAAGTAATAGGTCAAAAGCCACACATCTCCTGAGTATATATTTTGATGGCAATATCATGCAACATAACATTTCTGGAGTTATTTTTCTGAGACAATGTCTTGTGATTTTCCCCCACTTGTTGTTTGTGGAGAAGCTGATAAAAACATCTACTAAACATTTCTAACAACTATTTTAGTACAACATTTAAGGTAATTATGATTAGTAGATTTTTTTTTTTCAATCGGCTACAGAGCAATCCAATGTTGTCCAATGACTTGCTTAATTACCCCAGTCAGGCATTTTAATTGCACTTTAAGCTCAATACTAGCATCTTGCAAACGATCTAGATAAATATTATGTACTGTCATCATGCCAAAGGCAAAATAAATTAGCTATTCGAAAACGGTCATTAAAACTTAAGTTTACAAATGTGTTGAAAAACAATTGTGCCTCCATTATACAGCACTCTGGAAATCATTGAAAAAAGAATTCAAATAAATAAGTTTGACTTTGAATGTACCCAAGACTTAAACCAAGTAATATACTAGGGCCTCTAAATCTGAATTTCAGTGCAATTTGCCAGATAAATCTATTTACCTGGCATTCCTGGCAGCTCAGATCTCTTCTAGGCGCCCCGTGATCCGAGAGGCTTTCTTTTCCCCTTCAACCTCCTGCAGGGCGGCACTGGAGTCTTTTCTCATACACAAACACTTGCTCTGGGCTCCAAGGACATATGGTCAACCTTTACAGCAGCATTGATGGCTTTATAGCCAGAGTTATCACCGCCTTTATGCCACCCACCCCTTTCTAGTGTTCTTTACATTAACACTGTAATTAACACCCCTTCCCATACGCCTGTACGTTCACGTTTGATTTAAAGAGCAAGGTTTCAGAGGTCATGCATCTCGCTGGCACTCCGAATCGTCCTCTGAGGACCGTTTGAGGTATAGAGGTGAAGCTTTAGGCTTGAAATCTCATTTGAAGCCTCGCCAAGTGCACAAATCTTCAGATACCCGAGGCTGATTTCCCCGGTGGGACCTGCGTATGTATACCTGCGAGATATGATTTATTCAGCATTGCCAATTTTCCCCCCTGCCCCGCAGTTATTACAGTTTGCGAAAGCAGATCTCTGACCTATTTTCTTAAACAGGATTTGATCCGTTTTATCATAACAGTGCGTTAAGAGCTTGGAAAATCCTATCAGGAAGGAAAACCGTAACATCTCGTTCGCATCTGGTCAGCGAGACACGCGGAGCTTCCTGTCCATGCAACCGTGAGCGGACTCTTCCTCCGCCTCGGCGCCTCTGTGGAGTTCGGAAATAGAAACTTATTCTCCCAGCTGGTTCTCCGCATGGTGATTTAGATTTTCAAGTCAGTGGGAGTGTGGTGGAGAACGCAGGCATGCGAGAACGCACTGGGATTCCACTTCTTCATCTTCCTGCTATTTTGAGCCCGTATTGGTAGCCCTCTTTCACTCTGAGGCCATGTAATTTGCTCTGCTCATTTGAGTAACCTCTCAACCCTGTAAGTGGGGGGAATATCTCTCTCCTGGAGAGGAGGAGGTGCTGCCGCTATTGATTTCTCCTATGGATTTCTGCAGGGATCGCAGCAGAGATGTGCATTTAGATTTAAAGTCAGTTTACAGGTGAAGTCTTTCATTTCTAATAATGTTATCAAGGGCGCACTCACACTATGCTATCTCAACCGTGCCCAGGTGCGTTTTCTGATTCGTTTGACGTGTGAGTGCTCTGAATCGGGCCCAGGAGCGGTTCAGTTGGCTGACCCTGGCCCGGTTAGATGAAGTGTGCCAGAGCGCGGTTTGGTTTGGCTTTGGCGCAGTACACTTGTATTGTGATTGCAAAGTGCGCCTGAGCCCGAAACTGAAGACGTGACGTCACTTTTAAGGGACTGTTTCATGTGGATTTATTGGTTATTCTTACTGTTCAATGAACGCAAACTGTCGTAGTTTAGAAATGGTGCAAACCTGCACCACAATGGTGCAGCACAATGACTTTTACCATAATCTATGAGCGTCTAAAGTTGTGGAGCTGTTCTGCAAAAAAACTGACAGAGTCACTACATGCCAAATGACTAAAATGATATCACTAAAGCAATCTCCTCTGTGCTGAGCAAGAGCTCTTCTCTTTCTGTTAAACCGAACAGTCGCATTGTCGAGGGTTTAAGTGTGCTCTGGTTCTGAAGGCAAGATGCAGTGTGAGTGCAGGCTATCTGGGCAGAAGGCATGGTTCAAGGCAACCATGCCTATTAAGAGTACGCCCTAAGTGATCCAATAGGGGTGTTTGAAACAATGTTATGAAAGAACCATTTTGGTTTGTGATTATTATATATTTTTATTATAATTATTTTATTATAATTATAACAAAAATATATAATAATCACAAACCAAAATGGTTATTGTTATAATGATAAAATTATTGTAAATGTTATATTATAAAATTTGAATGGAAGTTTCTTGAAAGAAACTTGTGATTTTAATCGTATCACATACCACATACAGTACGTAACACATTGTCCATTCTCCTATATAATCAACCACACAACACAATGAAAAGCTTCTTTCACAGAGTTATGCCTCCACCAGTTGTTGAATACAGTCACTCTAAAGTTTTTAGTGATGACCGCAACCAAAAAAAAATGACCTGAGAATAAATAATTTTTCAAGTAACCCTGGAATGGTGAATAGTTCCCATAACTTTAGTCAATTTATAGGTGAAGTCTTAAATCTCGTACAGCAATACTAATGAGGGTTTCAAAAGTGGGGTTTGCTGAAATGGATAAACCATATTGGTTCCTGATAAAAACAACACCAAAAACTCTCATGGATATTTTTTTAAAAGAAATAATTTCTTTTTAGTGCAAAAGAACATTTTAAGAATCTAAAGAGCCTTTGACCACTGTGGATTACATGAATTTACCAAGAAATCAACAAACATTCCAGTTCAGGCAATCAGATTTGGGGGCTTTGATCTAGATTGAGCTCGAAACCAGGGGTTTTGTTCACTTATTTCATTTAGATTTTAGGGATAAGTTACACATGTAAACATAAGTACACATGTAAAAATAAATAAATAAAAAATGGCATGGTAAATATGATAAATAGAATGGTTTGGTAATAAAATGGCACCTGTGGTTACCAAATTTACTGTTAAAATGATGGTAGAAACCATAAAATACATATCTAAATTTTAATGTAAGCTTCCATATTTCATTAATTTATGGTTGTTGTTTAGCATATAAGGAAATGTACTTTTAACCTGTTTACAATTTTCACTGTTGCATGTTTACTGTTAAAATCACTGCCATTTTTAGTGTAGTTTTACGGATTTTGATGAATAAAGGTAAAGATGTTCTACCCTCTACATCATGTCAACCTTCTTCTGTAAAAACCCTTTTGTGCTGTGCAAAATTTCTTTGAATCTTAACTATTCCAAATGAACGCTTAGATTCTGGTCCAAAACACATCTTAATTGGTTGAGTTGACTTTGAATTTATGCCACTAATACAGTAAGTCTGGCACTCTTTTAATGTACTGAACATGACTGGTGTAGTCTGGCTTTGGAAGGTTAGTGTGATGGTAAATGAATGTTGGCAGTTATACAAGTACAGGGCTGAGGAAGGTCAAATGCTTTTACAAATGCACTAGAGCACAAGGTCTTTACTTGTTTAGTGGTCACCGGCTTCTCTGTTCTGGTCCAGGCCTGAGGGAAATACTTTCTGTTTCTACAACTTTCAAATCCATGGATGCAGGTTTCAAGGTCAGACCCATAGAGATGTTTGCTGAAGGGTAAATTAGTCGTAGTTTATGGATTACACAGAACCTTAAGGGATCAAACATGCTATACATTAGGTACTAGTCTGGGTCTGTTTGTTTGAGAGGATTCACAGTTAAAGCAGGCATGCATAGCGACATGTATTGCTGTTGTACCATTTAAAGAATTATCTTAATCACAAAAAAAGCCTTTGTAAACTATTTATCAATGTACATCCAACATCAATTTTGACCAGAACTTTTATTTTAAACAGCCAACCTTGAGATGAGAGTGACTCTGCCAGTAGAGTGAGTAACAACACTTAATGTAACAAATGCTCAGTATTATCATGATTAAAGTTGTTCAATGACCGTTGAAGGCAGGATTAGGTGTGAAATCACCTCTACAGATAATGCTCTGGCTGTTGTTTTCAGCGAATTTGAAATAATCACATAATCACAGGGGCTGAGATTAAAAACACAGAGGGCCTAAAATATTCCTGAATAGCATCCATTGATCTGTGATTCATCAAACAAACAGTGAGGCGTAAAGGATGTCCACTACCTGCTAATATCTGGCAAAACTGTTGTATAAAGGCCAGTTCACACCAAACACAATAACGATAAATAAATTTGCGTTCACACTGACGCACCATAATGAGCTGTTTATTTTTAGGTTACGCTTTTCATTTGGGATTAGCAGCAGTGACCAGCAGATTTGCTACTAGTGCATACTAGGCAAGGGCTGGTATAAGATTTAGATGGTATGATAACCTTGGATAAAAATATCACGGTTTCACAGTGTTACGATTTTGTGATGACTGCTCTAAAATATATTATTTAAAAAAACTGAAACTTCTTTTTTCCATTTTGAACACAATATATATATATATTTTTTTAAGAAAAAAATTAAATGTTTTGGAGTAAACGTGTCAGGCTAAATGAATTTTTGACTTCTGTGCCCTTCATTTGTTTCAAAAACAGATTTTTTTTTACAATTTAAAACAACATCTTTTCTGCTGGAGATATTGTTGTTCTAAAAAACAAAACAAAACAAACCATAAACAAACAAACAAACAAACAAAAAATAAACGTAAATAAAAAATTCTACATATACCTTAGGAATAGTCTTGTAGAAAATTTTGACGGTTCTAAAACCTTGACTTTTCCAAACCGCGGTATACCTTGAAAATGGTTATCATCCCATGACTAGTGCATACGTTAAATGAATTCAGCTCATAGTTGACTATGAATAAAATTTCCACAGCATTTTCAAAGGAGGGAACAGAAAGTCGTCGGAATTGGCACTAGATATGTTATTTTCAAATATCAGTTTGTGAGTCTGATTTGCATAACGTCCATGTATTTTTTAAATCAAAACTTGGATTTTTTTAGGTAATCCAATTTCTACCATGGTTTGGGACAGCCAAGCCACTGTATAACCAATTGTTTCGACGATAGTCATTAGTTTGGAAACAATAAAATAAATAATAATAAAAAATAATCAATGCTGTTGTCTGGCTGTCCAACACAATCTCACGCTAATTCGTTACTTTTTGATTTAGCGGCTAGTTCATATGAATTTGTACAGTATCATTTATACATATTATTACGATTTGCTCATTCCCCAATGTCGTTGGGTTTAGGAATGGGGTTTTGTGCCATGCTTATTTTAAAAATTGTACATTTTTACAGAAAAATGTAAAATATTTATGTTTCCTCATGACATCAGGCAGGGCTATCAGTATTTTATCATTCATCAGCAGGACAAAACAGCTTTGAATGTGATCCCAACAATATCATTCCTCAGTATCGTTATTAATATAGTTGTGGTGTGAATGTTGCTGTTTGTTAACATTGTGAATGCTTTTTAGAAAGGTATCGTAATCATTATCTTTATATTGTAGTTATCATGCTTAGTGTGAACACGCCTTAAAGGGCACCTATGATGCAAAATCAACTTTTGGAAGCTGTTTGGACAAAACCGTGTAGGTATATTCTGTCCACAGTCATATTGAAGTGACGTAAATGCAACAAGTCTCCAAAATTTCCTAATCTAGGAGTGTGGTTTTCTCCACCCACCGAACTGATTGACAGACATGTATTAACACGTCTTTGTAGAAATGCATGTAAACGTCCACAGAACAGGATTTGCAAAGAAACTGGGATTAAAAGATCTGTTCAAACTCTCTGTGATCAGCTGCACACCAAGAATGAGTTTAAAATGTTTTAAAAACAGTGCATGTTTGTAATAAGGTAAAGACAGTAAAATCGCTGTGTAATTTATTACTGCTGGAAACACCACAGCTGTGTGCGTGTGTGCGTATTGCAAACTTTATAACGGTGACTCTTTGTTTCAGAAAGTCAAGAATAAACTTCGCCACAAATGCATCAAACAAACTTACTTGGTATTTTTGACTAATGACTCTGTCCGTCACTGACTGCTGTTTATCTGACATAGCGCATAAGAAAGAGACGATGGGCGGGGAGAACCAGCTCATTTGCATTTAAAGGCACAGGCTACTAAAACAGCTACATTTTGCTCTGAGCTCTAAGTGTACATATTCTCCATTTGCATTATAAATAATCTGATGAGTAATTTGAGCTTGAACTTTACAGACACATTCTGGAGACACCAAAGACTTAGAGGTAAAATAGCAGGCCTTTAACACTATAAATGATTGAAATATGGTATTTTACCATAAAATCTTGTCATTTCCAGCGGTATATTTCTGGCAAGCGCAATTTTTCACAGTATGGACAACCAAATAATTGTTACTCCCTTCACTTACAAAAGGAAAACACACCTCAGGGAAGCAGCAGGTGTCTTTCATAGGTTTACTTTTTTACCTTTTTTTTCCCAAAACCCTGAGGCCCCTAAAGTGGACGGCGGCTCAACTATGGTAATCACTCTGTCATCATAATTCAGCCGCTGGATCACCAACTCCATTAAGTCAGCTCGCAGCTGTTGCTACCTGGGGATGGGTAATTGCTCCGCAAGAGTCCGCCCTGCCTTCATGCCTCATTAGGCGATTTTGCCAGCATTTCGCTACCCTCCTGCCCTCCACCTGAACGAGTGAAGACACTTCGCTTCTCTCTTTTCAGCCCGGCAGCAGAATACAAACCAGTCGCCTCTTTCTGAGATCCGCCAGTATTCACACACATACAGTACGCACATCACAAGATATCTTCTTAACTCTGACAACGGCGCTGGATTCATCTGAGAAACAGTGACCCACATGATGATAATTCAGGCTGGCAGGACACAAGGCTTTGACCGTGTGCATTACCTGCGCCGGGAGTTACACATGCTTTACATTATTCATCCGGTGCAATTTGCTCAGTATGGGAGATGAATGAATTGAAATGTTCAAGGGTGTGATCGTTTTAGACGCCGCATGTTTCCTCCTCCTGCCTCGGGATTGTTTATCGTAGGACTCTTTTGAAACCCGGAGAGCTCAGTTAGCGTCTGTTCAGAGGCAGATTGCTGCGGCTAGGTCGTGTACACTGTAGTTACTTGTATTAGTTCACTTTTGCTTGATGCTATCGGGTTATTTAGGCTGTCAGTTAGCATTATGAGGCTGTGATCTCTGCTTCGATGCTGAAAAGTTGAACAAGTGTATTTTTGATGGTTTGTTGGTGTTTTTTTTTTTGTTTTAAAATGTTTTTGAACATTTTAATAGTTGTCTCGCATATTAATGTTGACAAACTTGCAATCCCCGGCCCATCTTTGCTCCTAAAGGAAAATACCTTACTTGGATACTGCTTTTGTAGCAAATCATAATTACAATTACCTGTGGACATCACCTGTTTCAAATCACATCATTATTTAACCAATTTATCTGATTACTAGCCTTAAACTGCTCCTGTTCCAATACAAGTCAAAGTACATTTGGAAATCCCTACTTTTATTTGCGTTTTCCGTACTGTCCCAATTTTCCTTTTCCTAATTTGGGATTGTATTCATTTCTATACCTGTAAGTAGATTTAGTTTTTTGCAATTATGAACTATATTTCATCTTTATTTATCTTTTTATTATACTGTTATTTATTCAGTCATACACCTGGCGCAAGAAGTATTTGGCGTGATGTGTCGCTATTTTCAGACCAGTGCAACCCTAAGTTTTCTGTTTTGCACCATGTTGTTTAAATAGCAAATCCATTCGCACCACTTTGTGGACTCATGGGTGTGCTGGACTATAATTGAGGTGTGTTAAAACGCATTGTTGGCGATCTGCTAGTCTAAGGAACTTAAATAGACTGTGCAATTGACCAGCTGAATGCAGGTCTAAAGTTCAGCGCAAAGCGCATTTAAATGCTTACCCATTTCTTTAATACACACAGGATGTACAGCAATATGCAAATATATTTACAAATGAAAAATAATGAAACTGTTAAAATAATTTTTAAAAATATATATTTTTATTATTATTTACATAAATGTAATAACACTGCCGCCATGCGTTCTTCACCTCGGGGAGCTTTTTTCAGTTTATTCTGACAATTTGCTTTTGTATAATGTTATTATTATTATTCATTTTATGTATTATATACATATTTATATTTGTTTTAATAAAAACAGGCTTTGATTTGTCCACCTGTCAGGTTTTGGACCATATAGGGCATAGAATGTGTGTTTGGATACTCCATGAAAGTATAGGAGTAAAGAATAAAAGTAAAGAGAAAGAGAA